>NW_009720336.1:1626-52550 GCF_000703405.1 Apaloderma vittatum
TTCCCACTTAGAGAAAAAATATGCTGCCCCCAAGCAGAGCTTTCTCAACCCGGAGAGGCCAGGCACTCCAGGAAGGCCACCAGGGATTATGCTATTACCAGTCTAATTACCACAGAAAATGCTTACATGAAACAATGAGAGATGGTAGAACAGACCCAAAGGTAAAATCAGTGGGGACCTTTTGAAGCAAGCAAATCATCAGAGACTTTGTTCTGCCTGCAGGGAAGGAGAGAAGAGGCCCTGAGTTAGTCATCTGGATTTACTAAAAAAGAAGAATCAAGCAAACAAGCAAAAAAAAAAAAATCCCCCCAAACCCACAAAACACAAAAGTACTTCTTAATTTTGTAAGTTTACATCTGGTACTCTCCAAAATTGCAATTTCTTTCCTGGGTCTGTTCAGCTGCTATAGATTTCCAAGGCTTTCAAAGAAGGCCTGAAGGCCTCTCTGAGCTGGAAAGAGTCCTCATGGCTACACGAACCTTCATGAAATTGACTGTAGGAAGCATTAAGAAAATACAAAGCCCTACCAACACCCAACCTAATTTTGGACACATGAAAAATATGCCTAGCTCAGCACAGGCAAATTTTTCAAGAGCAGGCAACCTGGCAATTAGCCAAGACACTATTAAGTGCCCTCCTCCTCCAGCCATCATTAGTATTCAGATCTCTCTCTCCCTTGTTGCCAGGTATACCTGGGAGATTCCATGCGGGGAGCAGCCTAGAATGTGCTCTTATTACATAAAACACGCTATGATATCTTTCGATTATTTGCGATTCCAAGTTTTCCATATTTTTGCAGCTTGAAAGGACTCATTTGGCCCAGCCACAGAGCAGGGAGCTGTTGTGCAAGATGATGTAACCACACTTATTTTATTAAAGCCAAAACCCATTCCCTGCCCACACAGCTTCCAGTGTCAGTCACCACAGCACATGCTGGGCAGACAGAACAAAGGAACGGGGAGAAGGGACAAGAAAACAGGAAGACGAGATAGCAGCAAAACAAATCTCGGCATGAGGACCAGGCACCATGAGTCACGTCCCGCCTCGATGGAGAGCAGGACACTTATGAGCCATTGCAAGCAGACGATTTTTAAGTGCTCTAGGTCAGATACCACTCATAACACCAAGCAAAACTTGAGTTTTGAAGCCCTGAGGCGAGTGGCGGTGGGATTTCCCTGGTAGAATAGCGACTGTTCTTGGACTGATGGGCAGCTTTCCGAGATCTCAGCTTCTGCTCATGATCAGGAGGACCTTCTTACTGGTGAGCAGGGCAAGAGCCACCTCCCGTTTGCCTTGGGGCACTGTTTGCCTGGAAGCGAGATCCTCAGAAGGCACGCAGTGTTTTACAAAAAACCTGAGTTCAAGATGATGATCTGTGTTTTTGCCTTGAACACTTATCTCAGCAGCAAGCACGGTACAGCCAAGCAGAGGTCACCAACCGTCCTTTGGGAGACGCTAGCACTTGTGAATCTGAATTTTGTCTGAATGCGAAAACTCTCATAAAGCACACTGCAGTCCAACACCCAAGCGTCTACATGCAGCTTGCTTCCAAACGGAACTGAAACACTCAACAACAATCAGTGTTTCAGGAAATAGAAATTTTTAAAATGTAGAAACAGTTTAGGTGAAAGGAATGTAATTACGCACTGTGATGAACGGTTCATGAAGATCAGCACTGTACACAGAGGAAAAATAAAGGAGAATTTCTAACCACGTGAGTCATCGTGTTTTATGCTGTTACTTCAAACTACAGCAGGATATTTCAGTATTATTTTATTTAGATGGTGGAAGGAAGTTCTTAAATCATTTGTGGTCTCTTCTGATACCATAAAAAAAGCCCCAAATTACTCTATTTAGTTCTCCAAGATGAAGCTATGGTAGCCTTTTACAGATGGATTTTAACATGCAGTATCTAAATTTTTGGCAATAAAATCTCATTAAAAAAATATAATTTAGGTTAAATTATGACATGTGATCCGTACGGCACCGCACTGCTGCAAATCTAACGTTGCTTGGCTGTTGGCAGAATTACGCTGCTTCTTTTAGAAACGTCTGAAGTTCAACAGCATCTTGACCTCTGACTAGGGCTTCTAACAGCTTCTAAGATCTAAAATAGCGGATAATACAAGTCCTAATGTGAATGATGTAATGGCAATACCCTGGATAAATATGCCCAAGGCAAGATGGATCCAGTGTTGCCGTTGTTTATACTAGCATTTGCTTTCCCGCAGTAGACAGAGCATATGACGTTCTTAGCACGTCTATAGCTCTAGTGTGAAACCAGGGTCATCGTGCATTTCTGGGGTCCCTTTCAGACTCAGTACCTAAGGGACACAGCAATCTGTTCCAGCTTCTAAGTTCATTTTTGAATACACGCTGCATTTAAAGCTTTGAGGACTGGAGGTATCTTCAGGTCACTCGCTGGTTTTGACCCAGAGGGAAGCCGTCACATTTCTTAACAGCCTTAACCAGTTCACTCTGAGATGAAAGTTACTAAGTAACTATAATTATCCTGGAACTCCTTGCTTAACTTAAACAGGCCTTTTTGACCCAGGGAGGATAATGCTTATTCAGACAAACAGGTAAACAAAGGCACAGAAAGGCAGGCAATGAACCAAGGTCACGCCATTGGTTACTCTCATTTTGGAAGTACAATTCATAGGCCACTGCTTGATCATGAGATCTCTATGAGGTTGTCTGAGGCAGACAAACAGGACGGGTTTACAAAGCTGCTATCTTGCACTTCAGTGACAATTAGTCTCTTCTAAAAAAAATAAATAAATCGGTTCTTTAAGAATAATCATGTGTAAAAATATGAAAAAAATAAAAAAGGGGAAAAAAAAGGTTCCCAATGATAGCTTCTGGGCTTGCTTGTGAAAAATTACCCATTTGTTTAATTGAAAAGAGCGATTTATCAGGCTAATTTCCTTCTAGCAACCGGAGACCTTTCAAAACTTGATTGCAGCTAATGTGCCAGTGTTTGAAAGCATTTTAGTCAACTATCAAATAAGCTAATGAAGACCTTTAATTTACTGTTGCAGTACAAAGTGGGCTGAGCAGGTCAGACATTTCACGCTCCCAGGGCAGCAAAGGTACAGATGAGACTCTGCTTTTGCATCAGCTCTTCGGAGGGGCCCAGATGTCCTGCAGGAGAGCTGGGAGAGTCCAAATCAGGAAAAGAACGTGCAGGGGCAGCTCCCACTGTGTGCAAAAGCACGTTACCCCTAACCTGAGTAGCAGCAAGAGCTCCAATTAAACATTCACAAGCCAGCTTCCAAATGGAGATCATACAATTACGTACCTGGGCCAGGAAGGCCCAGGTGGCTCCTCACACCACGGCTGCCCCAGCTATGTTCTATGCTTTGGTGACACCTAACAGCTACTGTCAAAGAACAGAAAATAATGAGACTCCTGGTACTGGACTGTGGAAAGGAAGCTTTGGCACTTGTAATCAAATAGCCTCTGGGCAGGAGATGAAATTGCACATTAGCTGTCCTTTGTAGCTGGACGAATTACCTGCAGCACCAACCAGCTGCAAGTATCTCGCCAAAACTCAGTACTCCACAAAGTGGCACGCTAGTACTGCCCCCATCTAAGGGAAGCAGGACTTGATCAATTTTGGCTTGTGAGGAGCCAAGCTTAAGCATTTGGTCCTGGTATTTTGCTCCTATTCCTTGTTATCTTAGCTAGTGGTGGGCAAAGCTTGTCCACAACCTTGGAAATTCAATGGCTAAAACTACTCCTATAAATCCCTCAGTTGCACCTTAGATGCATTAATAAGTTGCACTCACAACTTCACTGGCAACATTCAAATTCTAGAAGGTAAAAAGATTATCAACAAAAAGAGGAACAGTAGTGCATGTGTTGCTGAACCAAAGCATCCCATGAGATAGAAGCTGAAAGCGTCCTAGCCAGGATGCTGATCACACAGGTTTACTGATCAGGTGAGCTGCTTAAACCGTTTGCTGCAATAAGCATTGCTGAAACCAACCCAGTTCAGCCCATTAGCACTGCACAAAGCCAGGTGAAATCACTAAAGTCACGTCCACTTTACGAAGGCTGAAAATCATTGTTGATACAAAACTGAGACAGCATGGCTCAGGATGTGAGAAGGACAGCTTCACAGGTACTAGAAGGTGTCAAAGGTGACCTCATCTTCTCATTTACTTCGATACTGAGACAGGCAATTGAAGAATACACCCCCTCCACAACACTCCCCATCCCCCCGCCAGCCTTCTAAAGATCAACACATCTGCAAACACATTCTGCAAACCTAAGGGAGGAAAGCCAGATTGTAGCCTGCCTTATCTCTTCTGACTTGCTAAATGTATTTCAGGCCTCAAGCATCACATGACTGTGCATAAAGTGTGGATACAATAACTAATGTGGCTTTCAGAATGGATCAGCAGAGATCAGCAATGTTGAACAAACACCCTTATTTGCAAAAGCACCTTCCTAGCCCATGAAGCAGGTGACCTTGTCTCCCGAGGGTTACAGTGCAAAGTTAATAATCCACAAATTAAGGATTAGAAAGTTGTGTGAAATTTATCCACAGCTTCCCCTTAACCTCACCATTTTGCACTGAATCTAACAAATGCTGTCGGTGCTCTATAGAAATCTAGTGCTGGTTCCTGACAGCGCAAGAGGCAGCAGACAGTGCATTTTCTGCAGGAAGGCATCTGTGGGTGGGGATAAGATTTCATGAGAGAGCATAAATCAGTATTTTGTTGAATGTCCTTTGTTACACTTCCAACGGAAGAACAAAACACATCTCTCACATGGTCCTACCCAGCCACAAGGTAGGCTAGGCAGGACTGCACCGCAATCTGGGGACTCCTAAAGACCAGGTCAATGGATGAGTTATTAACACTTTCTAGACCAGTCTTCTACACACTGGAAGGTTTCACTTATACAGGATGAAATCCTGTCTGCTCTGCTGGACTACAGGATTCAGGCATTCACAAAATTTAATCCTGGATGAAATGCCACATGGAAAAACTCTCTGCACCTTGCCTCTCACATTCCCAATAAATTACATCCCTTATCTTGATGGCGAGAAGCCCTCATTTGCCCATGTATTTATCAAGTAATATTATGTGCACAGAAGGCAGTACACTTCTGACCATGCTAGACTTCTCTTACAACTGGTGCAGCTAAGTTGGGCTCACAGCGTCTCGCCATTTCCACTTGAGGACCCCTGGAATCCCTCAGTCAGTATAACCTCTGGGTAAGTCCTGGGTCTTTTGTGACTTTGTGGGCCTGTGAATGCCATACTCTTTCCTCACTAGCGAGTTTTTGGCCCTGGCAATGCATTTACTGCTGTTGAAGCTGGTTTTAAAAGTTGCAGCCTGCCCTAAGGGACTAATTCTGTCACATTTGCTGTGCTAGTCAAAGCTTTTGTCTGGCTGCAGGACCGACAGGGAGCTCCTGTGACAGAAATTCAACAAAGAAGAAACAGTGAATATTTTAAATCCACTCTAATGCCTGCCCTCTTGAAGAGAAGCTGAGGCAGGCTGGCAGGAGTCCCAGTTAGGCAAGGAGGCTTTGCCAGGACAAAGCAGGGCCTGCCGGTCATTTGTCTGTAAGAGGTGGAGGGCCTGAGCCGGCATGTCAAGGTCTTTCTTGGCAGGAGCTCCAACAGGGAAGCAGCCTGGTCTCCCTAACAGCCTCCATTTCCTCCAGCGCATTATCAGCATCCATTCCCTCTTGTTTGTCTTCTTCAGAAGGGTCTTTTTTTACATGATTGCAGTTGATACAAATGAGCCCTCCTGGAGTGATTCAGAAGATAAAGGCCAATTGTTCCCATAGTCTCTAACATGGGGTCTTCCTTAAAGCGTCCCAAGCCTTTTGATTCCAGACAGCACATTCCAGAAAATACTTGAAAATACTCTGCTCCTCTTGCCTCTCCTTTAACCCATTGCTGTCCCTTGAAAACAGGATACGGTGACATGCACAACTACTCTCATGACTCTGTGGAGTTTAACACTAGAGATAGACCAAAACCAAAATGATGGATGTACTGGAGAGACATAAAGATAACTGCACAATTAGGAAATGTACATGCATTTGCCTACATAAGGCCTATCACACTCGAGAGTCATGTATAATTGCTTCAGACTCCAATTTGCAAGCCCCCAAATCATGGAAAGGTCATATCTATCAACAGGATACCTCTGCAGAGAACTAGAAATGTGTTTTCACATCTTCAGATTGTGTTCCCCCATGCTGACCAGGGAACACTTCTTACTTGGTTTATACACCGCGTTTGCAGATTCACGGATGCTACCTGGGAGGAGTTGCTGAAACAAATTCAGCAATGAGCATAATGAGCTGCAGAACTGGACCATCTTGCCTTGAATCCTGTTTCTGTCAGTAGCGAATGCTGATGGCAGAAGGTAAGAATAAGACTGTTTTTGTAGCCTCTTTTGCTGCACTCTGTCTAGTGTCTAACCGGTACAAAACCTCACATTCTTCTAAACCACTCTACAGACCTTGAGCCTTTATTTTAAGAGCAAAATTTTAGTAGTAATAATCTGAGCGCCCTGAGGAACTAAAGCTGAATTGAGGAACAAAAAGTCTTTAAGACAGCAGGGGGAAAACCACTGAGATATTTTAAAATGGAACATTACAAACACTGAAAACAAGCAGACTAAAGAAATGGGACAGTGAGACACACAGGGGAGCAAGTGGAAGGAGGCAGAGTCAACTGCATTTAACTGTGTAGAAAGTTTGCTTTATATAAAACATTTCCACTCTTAGACTTAAATCATTACTTCCCTCTGCCACTGGCTCCAATGAAAAACAACAAGCCACAACGTCCCAGCTTTGGGGATCAAGGGAGAAATTCAGGCATGGGGTTCTATAATACAGTCACGCATATCCCTCTCCCAACTGCTTTCCACCCATGT
The DNA here is from genome assembly GCF_000703405.1 of Apaloderma vittatum. Taxonomy (NCBI): domain Eukaryota; kingdom Metazoa; phylum Chordata; class Aves; order Trogoniformes; family Trogonidae; genus Apaloderma; species Apaloderma vittatum. Next base: position 8,535 of record NW_009720336.1, read on the forward strand.
CTTTGTCTGGAGAGCTGACAGGTTTAAATAGAGCATATAAAACTGGCTGTTTTCAAGACCCCATTTCTGCGTGTATCAGACAGCATGTAACAGACTTCTTCACACACAGAGTCACTTTTTCAAATTTCAGTTTTGATTACTTCAGGGCTGTGTTTCACACTACGCTGTTATTTATTTTAATGAACTCTGCCTACTCTATCATTTGGTTCGAACTAGGAGATCTTTGGAGCTGTTATGCTACGCACAAATTCAGGATGATACAGCAAAGTAACCTAAATGGAATGAGGCCAAACAACATGTAATCATGTCTAACAAGGAGGGAGAGAGGAGAGTGCAGAGGGGGATGGGTGGGGAGAAGTGGAGATGCAATAAATACTGCACACAGAAAACCAATGCTTCTTACTGTACACAAGGCCAGACAAACAAACAGCACGATAGCTCTGACTGAGAAGGGAGAGCAAGATCTGGCAATCAGGTGGATGGACAGTGAAAGCCCTTTTTTGAACTGGCATCTTTTTTTTTGGTAGTGGCCTTTTTTCACAAGGGGTAAAATACAGTCCTAGAGAAAGAACCCTGCAATGAATTTCTCTTAGTTTTTTGCCCTTTCTTGCAGAAAGCAAGAAAATAAAAGGAGTTAGACCAAGAAGAGAGGCTCTAGACAGTTACCTGAAGACTAAGCCTTCTTATCCTCAACATTAACTAGAGTCTTCCCTACCTCTCTTCCCAAGCAACTCAATTTCTTCCTCTGTATGTGGAGTGAGTAGGTTGTGCTTTTGTGATCTGCTTCTTGAGCACAGCTAGAAATGGGTACCCTTAACACTAAATGGGTCCACATGTTTGCAGAGCAAATGGATGAGTTGGAGGTAAGGCAGTGTATTCACCAGAATGTTTCACTGTTTTTACTCCAGTCGGCTGAATGACAGAAAGGTGTTTTCACTGGAATAATTTGTCCCGAGGGGAAATGATAATGGAATAAACTAGTACACAGTATGTATTTAACTTAGGAACATGCCAAAAAAGAAGAAGAACAAGAGATAATGAAGCCTAAGGAAGAGCAGAAGTCCTAGAGACTTTTATTCCTTCTACACCAGCCACATTAATGGAATCATTTTATGTTGTTCTCCAAATTCTTGGACATAAACCTATAACTAAGCATACCAGAACTCCCCCTACTGAGGAGCTACCACAACCACAACTAAATATTTGGGGAATTTCTTTGGCGAAAGACTGCTCTGTTGGAAAGTGCTGATTTGTTGAAACCAAATCTTTCTGTGGTAAAATGTCAGCTCCAATGAAATATTAGCTGGGAAGAGGTTCCTGTGCTCACGGTGCAATTGCTTGGCAAGACCAGGCAGATACAGCATTCCTTCTGGGGTTCTTCTGTACTGCCCATATACTGCAGGGTCAGGTAGCTGAGCAGACAGACATACAGACACAAACGCCAAACTCTTTAGTGTGGAAGGCCAGATTTAGAAAAGGTATTTGAACCTGGCCTTTCCCACTGGACTGCTACCATATGGGAAGGGTTCCTGTCTCAGTATCTTTCTTCAAAAGATAAGCTTAGGTGCTTTGGTCTTATTTTATCAAGAGGAGAACAAAAAGACAAAAGCATTAACCTTTTCATGAAACAGCACTCTGTTCCTGATCTCTAGTTTTAACACAAATCATATCATTGCACTCACACTAGAGACTTGATAATTACTTTGGCTAAAGAAAACTAACCAAACAAGAACAAAACCTTGTAACTCTGTGTGATAGCACTACATTTAGAAAGATTAAGCATAAGACTTAAAACGAAATAAATCCTGCCTTGCTCTCTGCCCTTTAGCCTGAGGCTGACTCTCCTTGCACACAGACTTCCACGCTTATTGCCAGCACTGTTTCACCTGATCAGCGGAACAAAGTCCAAGCTAGGCCCCCTGACTCCAGGCATAGCATTTTGTGATCATATTTAAGATCCTTAAAAATCTGTACAAAAATGCAGATTGATCCTCTGTTTAAATGATGTGGCTGCGGTAAGATTTTATTTGAAGGAATCTAACTGCAGGAACTTGGTTTTTTTTAGCCCAGATGGAAAACAGAAAGGCTCTTTCTGGTTCTCAAATCTCATTCTATGCTATCTCAAGCAACTGCATTTTTAACTCCCTTCCCAAACACCTCAAGCCCCACATATGCCAAGGACTTTCCAAAGAGCTCAGCTGCTTGGCAAATGGTTAGTTAGCTCAACCTGGGCGTGCATTTGTTCAGGCTGATGGCTGTATGGGGGCTGCTGCTGCGTGTGCTCAGGGCTGAGGCCCTTGATGTGCTGCTCTGTGGGGTGGTGTCTGTGCTAAAGGCAGGTGATGCGTGTTGCGCTGTAGTTGTCCAGAGTCCAAAGAGAACTGTGCCTCCTCCTGATTCTGTGTTTCCAAGGCAGCATCATCAGCTAGCTTCAAGTCACTATCAAGCTTGGACAAAACCAAATGAAATAATTACCTTCTGATATATTTATATTCCTAGCGATAAAATATGCCATCTAAAAAAGATTTTGGATGCTTTTTTCGGAAGCCACAAGCCATGAAAAGAGGATAAAGATGAGGTCTTGCAGACACTGCTTGGTGGGCTACAGCTGAGTGTTAATTAATCGAGGTTCCAAGCAACAATGAAGACCAGTCCACAAACAAGCTGTGAACCCACAACCACCTTAACACAGGTCTTGCAGTTAGGATTAAAAGCTGAGCCGCAGCCATTTCAAAAACCATGGCATCCTCTCAAGTCCTTGTCTTGGTCCCAAACCCCCTTTATTCCTGTATCAGTATTATAGGACTGACATTTATATGTCCCTCATTTGCCGTACGCAATCGCTGTTGTGGCAACAAGTGTTAATGCCCTGCACTTTGGGGTTTGCTGATGCATAAACCACTCCAGAGGGCACTGCCCAGGGAGAAAGCAACAGTGACCTCTGCATTGGTCGTGTATGGAGTTAAAGCATGCTGCTGTGTCAGCAAACCTTCCCAAGCAGTTATCAAAAGAAAGGTTTGCAGAGATGCTTTGGTCCCAGGCTGTGTTTGCCCATCAGGTTTTTGAGCTGTAAGACTCAGGGGCTACAAAATGCCAAGAAAATTGAAGCGTCACTTGATGAGAGAAAAGGGCTATTTGCCAAAGCATGGGTCAGTGGAAATCTGCTGTGACCAGAACAGTAACTGATACAAAATTTGCCCCTGTATCACAGCTTCTATTAGGATATTGACTTCCAGCGTTCACGTGACCAGATCTGGCTGACAAGGTGGCAACAATTCAATTAGCAATTTGGGCAAACCCACCTTTAGTACTACCATGGGCATAAAAAGGTACATCTAGAAAAGGAATAATATATCTGTCACCCCAAATACCATAAAAAGATTGTGTTCCTAAAATGCAGATGTTGAATGTCTGATTGATGCCAATCACCAATTTATTCTGTTTGTTTGTTTGTTTTAACTTTCTCTGGAAATATAATTGTCCCACTTGCTTAGATAATCCAGTGCAAATACTTACAAGCTTTGTAGGAAGTTATGGCTTGGCTACAGCTTTTTGATCAACAGTAGGAGAAAACCCCATAATAAAATCCTGTAAGGCTTGATTCAGTCACATTTCAAAATCAGATTTTGGCACACTTGTCGTTTCTGTATTTAGCATCATTGACATATTTATAGCCTTTTAAGTCTGCTTTTGTGGTGAACTTTCAGTCTAAACATTTCCTTGAAAACAGAGAGATGTCCATGACAAATCTGAAGATTTGCATCAACCAGCTGATCACAAGAGGCTTCATCTGACAGGCAAGAAGAATGTTACTATTACACTGTTGTCCAACACAGAGGTAAAGATTCTTTATCAGAAAGGTATCTTGCTAGTAATGTGGGCTTGCCAGAGACTCAGATTCTCTGAACACAAAAGGCTTGATAATGAGAAATACCACGTTAAGACCACTCCTGCAACGCTAGAATGTGGGGTTTTCTGTCTTTTTGTCACTCAAGAAAAAAGGAACTTTTGGTCAAGTGCCTTTGCTGTAAGTTATAAGAAGTGATTACAAGTTTGTTTTTCCTCCTCTTTATTTTTTCCCTTCTCTTTCCTTTCCTTTTCTTTGCTCTCTTAAATTGAATCTTTCTGGAGACAACATTATTGCTCAAGCGTTGAAAAAACAGAATGTCTCCCTGACATAGCATAGTCCGTATATTACATCAGGTTTTATCTGCTCCAGCAGAAGGTGGAAGAAATTCATGCAGTCAGGATAACATTGTTGTCACTTCCATATTTCGGTCAATTTTGTGCAAATCCCTTTTTGAAAGCCAGTATGAAATACTACAACTCCACCAGAGTTTTCCTGAGATAGCACTAGTTTACACCAGCTCTAATTTTCGAGCTTATTCTCTAACTACTGGTATGATGTGTGGAAACAGTGAAAAGAGATTTAAGGAACAGACCAATGTCTTTCTGTAGACATTCCATGCTTTCTTGTACCATGTTTTGCTGATTTACAGATAACTTTCCTACTAACTCTGTTTGCCCCCATGGTATCATAAGTAATCTAGAGGCTGGTTTCTCCTACGCTAATCTATCACTTTGTGCAACAGCTACGTCTGAAATTGGATGAGAAATACAGATTTACTGCAGAGTAGCAATAAGCAATCCTTAGTACTAAACCTGCAATCCTTAGTACTAAACCTACAATCTTCACGAAGTTGGAATTCTCATGGGATTTTGATTGAGGTTTGCAGAATTCAGTTTTAAAGGTCGTACCAAAACAGAAACACACTGAGGGCAAACACTAATAAGGACTCTTGTGGTCCTTGAGATGATAAACTATAACATCATACACTACTGTAAAGATATCAGGAAGTAAAGTCCTACTATAAACAACAGAAATTAACTGTTATTTTGTTCCGTTCACTTATTTTCAACTAGATCCCATCCCTTATTTTTTAGAATAGAATAAGAAACAAAAAAAAAAATATGAATATGATATTTTAAAAATATAGTCCTCATTTAAATTAGAACAAAAAACCAACTTCATTTTCTTCACTGCAGCTATTAATTTTGTCTTATCTTTTTCAATTTAAGCTTCCATTTGTGTACTTCAAAGACTAAAGTTTATAAAATAAAATATTTAAAGCAGATGTTTCAACAATGTCAAAATCTTTCCCGCAAACAGTTTAAACCATAGTTTGTGATAGAATAGTCTCAGGACAAGTCCTCTGCTAAAAAAAAAAGTTTACTTTAGAATTATCATTTTACAACACAGATATTTCAGTAAGAAATTCTTGATTAATTCCTTCCAATAACATCTCAAGAAGGAACATCTTTCTACTATCTATAAGCCCGGAATTACTGTGCAAGTGTGCTGAAGAGTGCTAGAGACAGGTATGTGCTCGAGGCCACCTGGGTACTTCTCCTTCACGCCTCACTCTGGTGACCTCAGAGGAAGCACAGAAAGTGTTCCTCTCCAAAGGAGAGCAGCAGAGGGCAGTCCCCGTGCCCTTGGCGAGTCAGGCCAGAACAAAGCAGGTTGCTTGATTTCCACTTGTCACTCCAATATCCTTTTTACACACTCTTCAACTAGGAAGACAAGTAGAGTGCATTAAGTGGCTTTACCCATTCCGCATTATCCTGTTCTGCATCTGTACTGATGATATTCACTGAGTGACTTAAATTCATTCCTTAGAGCGTGGCTGTATCTGAAGTTACGGTCTCTTCCCAAAAATGTGAGCATGGAGCATGTTCTGAATCTTGATATTCCACTAATCAGTGGAGTATGCTGCCATTATAATGCTAAGCTGCCATGAAAATAATCTCTTCAATTACATTTTCATGATGAGAAGTTTCTACTAAAGCTGATTTAACAATACATTATATTGTCTATTTTCCATGCTTATGCCAACGACTTGTAAAATTGTAAAATTTTGTATAGAAGAATAAAGCAGACCTGATTGCAACATCCAAGCGTCAGTGCTGCAGTTTAATTTCTTCCCTCCCCACGCCTGCAAATTTCAAATTCACAACTAGCACCCAAGTGTAGGACTTATTACTCACTCCTGCCCTCATATGTTCCTTCTCCAAGCAGGTGGGTAGAAGTCTGTACATGGCTTAAACTCTCTCTCTCAATACAGGCTTGCTGATTTTTATAATTCCTTATTACACAGCGGCAAATTATGGTAAAAAATCTTCACAGAATACAGATGCCATTAATAGATGAGTTGAGAAGGGAAAGACAAACATGTTGGTAACAACTACGTGACTATGAAATTCCAAAACTTTGCCAAATGAACATTAATGTACGTTCCAAAGGGTCACTTTCACAGTTCATTGTGGAGCAGAAGTTTCTATGGTCAGTTGACAGCAAATTGAACATTTCCAAAAGATTCACCTATATATTCAAGTCAAAAAGTATCATCAAGGATACCTTTCAAACCTTGTGTTTAAAACCTCCATTCATCTCTGAAGAGACATCTTTCTCCACCCTTCCACAGCTAGCGCACCTTGCAAACAAGATTCTTTCCAGCTCTGTACCTCAGGACAGACAAGAGGCTACATGCTATATTCTGCTGAGTTTCTGTTCATTTAAAAGGTAATGGACGAAAAAGCATGCATGAGTGCATGCAATGGACAGATTAGACACCCAAAGCCACAGACGACAGCAGAAATACATTTGCTTCCATGATCGGCTTAGGTTTTGTCTTAGAAAACACGTTAGGAATACACAAGTAAATGTCATGTGCCTACTCACAGAGAATGTAGAAGTTGAGAATTTCTTAGGGCCAAGCCTTGAAGACACTATAGCTTCTAAAAAGCAGCAATGGAAAATCAGTTGTTTAACATCTTCAACCACAGTAAAAGAAATGACTGGTTTTAACACCACTCAGACTAGAGCAGGTCAGATTTTTTTTTCCTCCCTAAAAATTTTTATTGAATAAAAACTGGCAATCAAATAAACAAAGAGAAATCAACTTTTTGGTGATTTCTGCAACAAACTAATATTACAAGATACTGCTAAAAACTGAAAGTATGTGTTTTCCTGCGTATTCATGCAGATTTTTTTCTACTAATGCTAATGCAAATCACCATTGTGGGTCGAAATATACCACTCCGTGAACTGGATCCAATTCAGAAAGATGCAAGTGGAAATGTAGAAGGGTGAGCAGAGATGCTGCCCAAAACAAACACTTGGCTTTGTTCTAATAGATGCTAGCAGCACTGGAGGACATCAGTGAGACTAGGCACTACAGGTTTGGTATGTTTTTGGTATTAATAGTTACGCATAAATACCTCTCTGCCAAGACTGAGGACAGCACTTGCCTGCCGAGAGTCACTGCAGTTTTCTCCCAAGTCCAGCAGGAGCTGCTAAGTACTTGTGAGCAGTCCACAGGGAGGTAAGGCAGGATTGGAGCCCAATAATGCAAGACCATTTACTAATCACTCATCACATTGCTTCCAATTTGCCTCTCCTCCCATTTGCCTAGGGCCTGTGGCTCCTTTCGTCAAACACTGAGAGGCAATAACCTAGATCAAGAGTGAATTCTACTGTTGGAAAGACCATGGAGGTAAAAACAACAAAACCAAAAATGACACACAAAGAAACACAGTTAATTGGAAAACCGAAGACCAAGTACAATTTCTTTTCCTTGCCTCAGACAGAATATATCCCCTACATACTCCTGTCAGCAGAAAACCAATGTTGACCACAGCCAATGTTTACAGGGAAATACCATGCTCAGTGAACAGCCAGTCACATCATTTTCCTATCTCTGAATTCCACTTCAGCTGGCTGTAAAGGGCAGTATTATCTTTACACAAGATCCGTATAAATGCAGTATCTGTTTTTAAACAAAACAGTCGAGATTACATAACCTAACAAATGTGAAAAAATCCAAACCCCTACATGTCCCACCAACTAATCCTCACAAGAGCTGTATTAGAAGGTAATACAGACCTCTGGCATTATGTGTACCTTGCTGGCTAAATCTACTGGGTACTATCAAGGCCAAGTTGCAATCTTCCTCAGAGAGGTTACATCTTCCTCGCAGGGCAGAACTCCTTTCATTTCACTGGGACCAATATTTGGCTCTTGGAGCATAAACTAAAAAGCAGCAGCCAGGCCACGCTGCTGCAGCTCACACAGCCAACGGCAGAAAAGGAAGCAAAGAAGCTGGAACTGCCAGTACTTTGTAGGGGGAATGAAAAGGTCAGCTTCTCACAGATAGGTTCCGCATATAGACACATGTGCATGCATTTTCAAGAAACTTATTCCCTCTCCCTGGTGTGCTACGTGTTGTTCTGTACCTAGAGCCCACTGTTTTCTGATAGTGAGCCTTGAGCAAGTACTGCTGGAACCACCAGCCTGGACATGCACGTAATTGTTTGACTTGTCTGTATTCTACTTTATCAAGATGTGACACTTTTCACATCCTGGAAAAAAAAGAGGGCTCAGACACAGGGAGCTGATTTGGACCCCTGTTTTAGTGTCAGCATGCAGTTAGTGCCTAAACCTGCTGCTCTGACTTGTTTCTGTCACTTTCTACAAGAAGAGCAATAGTTAAATTGGCATTAGTTTCCCTACTGTATGTCATTGACATTTTTATAGTACTGGAATCAGGTGGACTTTTGCTGTTTCATCTCTACTGACGCGTTTGTTTAGTAATAACCAGTCTATTTTTAAAAACAGAATCATCTGTCCTGGATATCTGGCTGTGTCTGAGTGCAGTACATGATTAACCTTCAAATGTGCAAATTTAGCAGCCTGCAATTATTGCAGTCATCTCTCATTACAGACCCTTTTAAACAAACAGGGCTTTTGCCATGCAGAATGAGCTTTCCCCAAACCAGCAAACCCAGGAACACAGGCATCAAACTCACCACGTGCTCTCTCGCCGGCAACTGGAAGGCGGCAGCAGAGGCACAAGCCTCTTCCCTCAGCCCAAGGCCAGGGAAGAACGATCGGCCCTGCTGTCCTCCCTGGGGCATAGCCAGGGATATTACCCCTGGGCTGGCTCCAGAGCAGCTGCACATCTCCACTCAGCATCTTACCTTGAACTGGTGTGACAGACCGCTTAGTGCCGAGCTATGGCTCAGGACTCAGCGACGAGGTGGTTCCCCTACAACACCAATGGATCAGCAGAAGCACCTGGCTGAGAAGTGGTGTGTACGGCTAAGAGAGGTGATGTCCAGAACTGCGGCAGTACAGTCATCTGCACTCACGTACCAGAGTAGACTCACCCCTTCTTAAAGTCTTCCTGATATTAAAGGGACTTTGCACATGCTTGACAGCTCTGTTGAACATAGAATCACAGCATGTTGGGAGGTGGAAGGGGCCTTGAAAGATCACCTAGTCCAGCCCACCTGCCAGAGCAGGATCCCCTAGGGCAGGACACATGGAAACACAGCCAAGGGGGTTTTGAAGGTCTCCAGAGAAGGAGACTCCACAACCTTTCCAAACCATATGGACATAGGAACTGAAAGATGTGCTTAAAAGCAGTCAGATGAACTGTGGTCCCAATAACTTGAAAAGTTGTTTTTGAAGCTGGCAGTGAAAGACAACAAATATTTTCCAGAAGGTTTAACATAAACCCCCGAAAACCAAGATGCTTAAGGTCACTGTCAATGCGTCAATTTGTCCCAGCATTTATTGGGATCGTATTTCACTAGAAATCAGTGTGTGTATGCTGGGAAGAAAAGATGGCAAAGGGGTATGTAGAACTTAAAGATTATTTTCTGTTATCTAATACGAAAGAGATTGTATGCTTCATCACAGTTTTGGCTTCCTATTTTTGTTTCAAGTTCACTTACAAATAATTTCCCCTACCTTAAAGTTCTTTAACATGTCTTTTCCCTAATTTAAGTTCCTTAAAGATGGAAAATACTTCTTATGTACACAACCCAGCTGGCTTTTCAGCTTAAGTTTTCCAGAATTTTAAGAGTGAAATATGTTGGTTTATTTAAAGAGCTGCTTGGATGCTGAAGTCGCTAAGGCCTTTCTACATCTAGGAGAAGCTGAGCTACATAGTAACTACAGACTATTTCACAACACTCCTTTCAATACAGTTCAGTCATTCAAAGCAGCTCCAGACACAGTTCTGCAAAATAGAAGTCACTTTACTTTTAGATTAAGGGGTGAAAATGGGATAGCTATGCTGGAACAGTGAATTCTGCAGCCACTAAGGCAAAAGACTTTTCCCTGGCATAGAAGTATGCCTATTTCTGTAACTTCATTTTTTAAGGAAATAGATGTGAAATGGCCACAAAAAATGAATGTTAAGGAAGACCAAGAATGTATTTTGCACACTTCCACAGGTTCCATTGCATGGGCTCTCAGATGTATATTGGAACTGAAGAATCAGGCTTCAGCAAAACAATATTTTTCACAATGCCCAGAAAATTTGGGATTCTCCGTTTCATTTAAATGTATTAATGATTCTTAGAAATTAGACTGTATATGAGAGTGCAGTAGTGAACATTCTTTTTTAATGAGTTTTTCATCCTTTGATCTCATTGGTTTCTGTTATTTGGAGCTCCCAAATTTCTTCATAGAAAATGCTCAGGACAACGCATTTTAAAAATTGAGTAAATTAAAAGCTAAAGGAGCAGTGATTACAAGTATGCAGACAACTATGCACAGCAACTAGCCCCGATTAATTGTTTCCCGTTGTACCTAAAGTTAGCACTTGTATTATATTTGGAGGTGTTGGCTTGATTTTCAGTTTACCAGATCCCTCTAGCATGTGCCACTTTCTGCGCAACTTGTGGTTTCCACGACTGGCTAGCTAAGAAAGTGCAGCATGTTAAGAGGGCACACATGGCCGGTGTAAGGGAAGACTTGCACCTAGTCTGATGCAGTTGGTTTAGTCTGAAAGTCTTCTATTTGTACATGTTGTACCACTCAGCACTGAAAGCACCTTTGCTGTGAAAGGAGGTGGCTAAACTTGCTGTTGAGAAAAGCTCACCTGACCCTTCCTGCACATCTTCCTGCTCCCAAACAGTGTCCATTAATCGTCCTATTCAGCAATTCCCTGCCCTTTACTACAGAGGAAACATCCATTATCCAAGCAGTTTTCAGTGACCTTGGCCTTGCTGTGGTGGTTCAGGAGGCCTCCAGAAGACAGATGACTTCAAATATGTGGTTGGAACTTGGGCACTGCAGCAAATATCCTCTCCTCAGCCAACCGTGTCAGTCGTCTTCTAGCCTGACCTTGAATTTGCCAAACTACTCTTGGTTTTCGCTACAGAACAGTGATAACTTCTTTCCTTTATTGCTTTCTATGCGATTTGATAGATATGACTATTTATCTGTGACACTAGTGTTACTCTTTCTTCCCCAAGTAGACTCGGAGGGCATAAGGTGCTTACGGAGGAGGACCATGAAGCAAAATGGCAGTCTTCTAAAAACAATGCAAGTACAGCCTTCTGCAAAGATGATTCATGGCACCTCTTAAATGGTGCTCTTGTATACTTTTTGTCTTTGATTTTGCTCCCTACGTGCAACAGAAATGCATATCAAAGTTTCAAAATGGGTGATGAAATCTCCTTCATGGCAGTTAACTACTTTATAGGCAGTTTTCATCAACATATTCTCCAACAAACAGATTAACATGTTTTTAAAGAGCCAGAAACTGTTTCCACTCTGAAATCAGGGAAAGGAGAAATCCTGTTCTCACAACTAAATGTGATAAAGCAATGGAACACCACTATCTCAGCTTCTAGATGCAAGTATCATAGCCATAACCTCTGATGAGCCTGGCCCCAATTTGTTTCTCTTTTTAAATTAAAAAGAGAAAATGCAGATTTGGTCTGGTTTAAGCGAAACTAGCAGCAGAACCTCAGATAAATGCTTTCTTCATGACGCAAGTAAAGAAATCCATGTATTGATGAAAGTTTACTTGGCTCAGAGACTATCCCAAAAGTATCAGACAGACACATCACCACCTGCTGACACTTCTGCTTCCTCCACTGGAGGTTCAGAGACAACACAGAGGAAACAGAAGGAAGAGCTAAGAATATTTAGTATCCCTGTATTTGTGCTACTCAGTATAGCAAGCTCTTTGGTGGTCGGTCTCAGGCATGTGGAAGACAATAAGCCCTGGGCTAGTGCAGGTTCTCACACCTCTGAGTAGATCGTATCTGTAGTGACAGACTGATAGCAACTGCCAGCAGTAAAAAGAACAGGCTGCGCAACCAACATCTGCTGACCTAACAACTTCTTCTGAAGTTTACAAATAACATCATCAGTAAACATTTCTGAAAAGATTTTCAGATATTTCACTGATATTTTTAATATTTCAGTTAATATTTCAGTTTCACTGATATTTTAATGTTTTGTTACACTGAACTTGGGCCTTGTTTAACTGGGTATCCCTTAATAGACTGAATTAAAATGGGAAACAAACAATTCATTTATCCTGCAACGTGCCAAACAGCGAGGGAAAGGACAGATTGCTTATTGACTTTCCTTTGCTCTTTCTCTCAAAACACAGGAGCACAGTCCCGTTGCACTGAACCTTGCTTAACCAGGGACCACCCTGACACCCTCCTTCTGGGAGTCAGGAGCTGCTAAGGCAGGCACTGGGGCTTCATAGACCAAATCTGCTGTTCCAGACTGTACACAGCAAAACTGGGAAACTGCTCATTTGCTCTCCACTTGGTCAAGTATGTTCTTCTTCTAAAAAATAATTTTAACAAGCTAAATACTCAACCTCATCTCTTAGTAAATTACATGAAACTATATTATTTTCAGTCTAGAAACTGGGTCATAGGAGGCCTAAGCATAACATATAATAAGGCTCAAGATTTTAACTTTAATATGCTGTGCTAAAGAGCAAAGAGAGAAGCTTCATGTTCCCAAGGCTCTTCCTCTTCAATAGGGTATTACAAAAAACCCTCAAACAACACACTATTTTCAATGGAAGACTTGGCTGCCCCTTCAAATGCTCAAGGCTGAAATCTGTGGCAGCGTCCATCTGATCTGTTAGTGCTTCCTCCTCCTTATCAGGTGCTTCCAGAGAGCAGTAGGATGATAGAGGAGATGCTGCTTGTGCAGCATCCAAAAGCAAAAAGCAGCACGCAAATGTACAAACATGCAACTCGATGAAGCCAAGCTCTAGTTCCCCACCTGCTTGTATGAGGTCAAGAAAACAAGAATTAGTTGAGAACACGCTTGCATAAACCTTCACATTAAAATTGTTCTCCTGCCAAAGAAATATAGGGAAATTTGATTAACTCCTGCTTCAAAAATGGCAATAAAAAAAAAAAAAAGGTGTTCATTATTTTTCCACTTTATGAGAAGGACAGGCTAAAAAACACCTTGAACAATATTCAACCCTGAGATGGTGCTTCCCTTTCTCCAACCTGTGACCACTTAAGATCTCAGAAAACAACATGAGCAGAAAGCCAACAGCATTTAAACTCTAACTCTGAAAGGGACATAAACTTCTGCAACAAATGATGTACATGGATCTCATAGTCCTGAAGAGCAACAGATTGCAGGCAAAAAATCCCCCCACAACAACCAAGCAGACAACACTCACTTTTCTGAAAGCTGTCACACAAAGTATATATTTGTGGGATGTCAGTGCACCAACAAATACAAACTCAGAATCAGGCTTTTTCCTTTTAGAAAAGCTGAAGTCATCCTTCAGTCATTCATGATCTTAAAAAGGAACATAAACATCGTATGTCCAAGCACAACAGATCGATAGATGCTGTGTCAGCACAATTTACAAACAAATACCAGTTACCAAGCAGCTGACCACTCAAGTTTTGAAACAGATTTATATTCATTTCAATTAAAAAACCTCAGAATTTACTAATTAGGCAAAACAGCAGTAAAAAACCCAGCCATATCTGCAGAAAAAAACAGGAGTCTGCAAAGAACAGTTTCATATAGATATGCTGCTTTATTGACAAAATGAATTTTCTGTTGATGAGGTAAAGTGGAATCTAAATCAAAATCTACCCACACATATGATAACAGTAGAAAACAATATCTGCCTTAGCCATGTGTCTTGAGTGCACAGATATTGCCTGTAGATGCAAATATTTTTGGCTAACTTGCATGAAAAAAGAGGTAGGCTTACATTTTCTCCTTGTAAGAGTTCCCATTTGAAGCTGATCCTAATTCTTGCACATTTGCCAATCTAGCAAGTATTTTCTTGTATGTCTTTTCTAAGCACTAAAGCCTGTCTTAACCCTTGGAACTGAGTATAGATCCTGCAAAACAGCGTGTGCAGAGAGAAGCATACAGCCACTGCCCCTCGTGTAACAGGGGGCACTCGCCCCACATCCTCGTGCCCGGGAGGTTTTTCGCGCTGCCTGAAGGGGCAAAGTTGGGTGGAAGAGGCACACAGAGAAGATAAATTTCCTGTGCTTCTAAATCAGTTACACAGGAGTGTGTAAATTACTGCCAGCTACCATGGTAGGCAGGAAGAAAGCCTGGAGTGGCACCCTGGAGTCCTGACAGCCATCCTGACATGGAGATTCTGACCGTGTGCAAAGGTTACGTGTGTTATTTTACTGCTGCTATGCAAAAAAATTATGATTCATTAAACATACCTATGCAGATTTTATGAATTTCCCATGCGTGATGCAAGTAGCCTGAGAAGGACCCCCTTGCACTTTCTCTAGGAATGTGCTGCTTGGGTGGAAGAACACAGTTCACAGGGATTAAGTAGAATAATCATTTTGCCTTCAAATCAGTGAGCCTCTTGACAAAGTAAGGTAGAGTTCAACGGATCCGGAAAATATCCAAACCTAGCCCATAATCCTTCTTAACTGAGTGGAAAAAATTTGGATATTGTTCTACATCCAATCTGATTTTATATGAAGATTGCCGCGGCAGCCTCTGGTACCATTCTCATGTGGGGTACACGCATAATCCCACGGGTGAGGGGGAGATTGTTTTCGAGCAGCATTGGCTGACTCGGCAGTTTGCTGAATCGAGGTGCCGGGTGTTTGTCAGCCCTTGTCCTCTGGATATACACCTGGTTCCCATTACTTTGGTTCTACTGCAGTTAGATCCTAAGGTAAATTCAGATGAAAACTCCCATGGCAAGTTAGCTTGTCAAAGCTTGTACAGACATTAAGAAATATATAAAGCAGAAGATAAAAACCTTTTGCCTCTCTCCCCAGGCACTGACGATTTTGTGAGTCCCCACAGCTTAGAGCTAGGTTTTATTTGGCACTAACGAAAATGAAAAAAGCTGTGTAATGATTAGACCCACCTCAGAATCTTAGAAAAACACTGTTGTGAGTTCAGAAAACAATCACTCGGATTAACTATGAGATCACTATCATAATAAAATTACTTTAGCTTAAAATAATTAATTTTCAGATCTAAGACTCAAATCCTACAAATTCTTGGTGCTTACATGAAAACTTTTTCCTACAAATGTAGTTAAGAAATTAAATTTTCCCAGAGGATCATAAAGCAACTATTAAAAATAATCAGCCACACAGGGCATCTCATTAAGAATTAAATTAACATAAATTTCAATTAGTCTCATTTCTAACTAACATAACAATAGACCTACTAGGGCAGACAGCAAGATCTGAAGTTTCCTTTGGCTGTCTTTTACAGATGCTGAAAGAACTGGGGAAAAAAAAATAATAAAAAAAATGTATTCACCCAGACAAGAAGTTACCCAACTCTTAAAAGGTACTGACATGTTCTAACAACGAGGGAAAGACAAAAGTTTGCATAGGTTGAGGCAAAGCTAGGCAATCTAAGTCAGATAATATTTTGATTAGAGGTTTTACACCTACCTATCATGCCTCTTCTGCAAACCCGTGTGACTGGCCTGGTACCCTGACAGAGGCAGCAGCCTGGGAAACACGGGAAGAGGAGAAACATAACTGTTCGTGCCCAGGATCCTTCCAGCCTCCAGGGACCTGCAGCTGAAGGAACTTCTTAAACGAACAATGGTTCCTTGTACTGAATAGCTCTTAAATAGTTTTTCTGAGTATGCCGTGTGTTTTCCTGTCCACAACTTTCTGGCTTTTAAGGTTTATTAATTTAGACTCAAATTCAGAGCAGGACTTGCCCCATTTCCTGTTGAGGAACAATTCCTGTAAATGATTTGTTGTGGAAAGTTTGTGTTCATTTCTTTCTGGAACCTGGAGAAGATCTTCTCTCTGCCTGCAGATGAAGCACTGATATTTTCATGAATTCCAGGCCTGGCAGACTCTCTCTCTAGAGGGGGGAGGATGAAGTTCAATGGTACCAATGAAGCAAAATGTTGGTCCATAAAGATACACAAATAGACCTGATGATCTTCTATTTAAATTGCCAGTCTCACTCATGAGTCCCCTCTGTCATTTATCACCTTTTTTTTTCTCTTCCCTATCACCTTCATATGAGAAGGTCGTAATGATCGTGGCTAATGCCAAAAACCAGCTAAATTCCAGCCTCAAACTCACTTCTATTCCCCATCCAAGAGCAGAACTCAGAAGTTGACTATAATGTACTATTATTTTTATTATGGGACTTCTGAAAACATTTTTAGTATATTTTAGATGCAAATTACCACAACTGAGCAATGGCCTAAGCATTACCTGTAGGAGATTAATTTTGTCTGGAGGGACTTTTTCAGAACGATCAATATATAGTAGCTTTGTAAGCAAGCTAATCAGCAAATTCATCAACTACAAACACAACATTACCTAGAAAATTTGCAATAAGCACATGCTGCTTTCTTTAGCCTGAATTTCTACTTTCTCAGTGCTTTAAAGAGAGGGCAGTGATATAAGGCACTATTCAATATGCACTGCTTCTTTCCCCCGTGCTTGCTTCACAGATGATGTGAACCAAAGTTAGCTTCCAGCTATGGAACATGTCATTTCATTTTAAGCTACAAAGGTTCTTGCTCTTAATTCTACAGAACTTTCAGTAATAAAGATCATGACCACTGCATCACAGGTGAGAGGTGCAGTAGGGAAAAATGCCCTGTGCAGTCAGAGAAAGGCCAGAAGATGCAAAAGCAAAGGTTACTAACCTAGAATTTTTAAAGAAGCCTGCTTAATGTTGGATATGCAATTTATAAGCTCCTGTGATATGTCCTTCACAAGAGCTAAGTAGTCCTTTAATTTGTCAGAACATGTGCTTGCATTTTGGATGAGATACAGAAGAGATACAGAACCAGGAGCTATTAAAAAAGACTATTCATTACAAGCTTATTCACATTAGCAGCATTTCCCCTCATAGCATTAGTGATAATGGTCTTGGTATTGACCCCGGCTTTGGTACAGGTTAGATGACTTACATTAGCAGGCGTGTATTTCACATTAATATGAATCATGAACTCCTGCTGGTGAGCTAAAACACAGTGTAGCAGGAACAAGTGGTTGTAAACAACTGCTTGATCCCAATCCCTCTACAGTATTCTAGAACAGCAAGAGGAAGTTTGGCACAAAGACAAATGTCTACTCAGTGACAAGTCCTGCCGTTTTGGTGCCTAAAATGTTGTCTGGCAGGTCAGTCCAGAACAGAGTCGCATGTTTTCAAAGGCCTCACTCAGACACCCCTGGGTTGCGTGTCAAATGATTTAACAACTGATTTAGAGAAATGCTCAACTCTCATTTACACCTGACAAAGATTTTCCTGAAACGTCTGTTTACAGCTAGCTGTGTCAGTCTGCACTGGGACACACTCAGTGGAGTCAGGCAACATTTCTTACCGGGAGGTAAGAAACCGTCTTGTATTCTTTGCATACATTAAGTCTATAGGGCCTATTACGACTCACCTTAAAATCATACCACTAACCTTAAAACACATCCCTGCCTCAATCCACAACATGTATTCATCTGTAATGTTTGAACCAGGCTGTTCCTACGTACTTCTGTGCTAGGATGAAGTACACTTCCAAAATGTGCATTTATAATGCGTCAGATTGTCGTATCACCTGTCAGTGTAGCAAAATACTGCAAGTTCCCTTAACTGCTTACTTCCCATCGTTTTTATGGCAGCACTGCAGCTGTATAGTTGGCCAGTAAAGCCATTTTAGTGGTTTTAACTCTGAAGGAAGAGAACTGGTGAGTGAAGTCTCTGGGTTAGATTAAAATGCGATGAATAGGGAAGGCATAGAGCTGTATCCGATATCCCTTGACCACGTGCAGAAAAGTGGGAGGGTGTTACAGCCACCAAGAAGAACAGTTGATACCTTCCTCACGCCTTCGTCAAAAACCTCAGCACTTTCTCCCTTTTTCCCACATCTTCATTTTATATATATATATATGCATATATACACACACAATTAAATATGTATTTTATCAACTAATTTAACCATTTGCAACTGTCCTGAGTATCTTGGAGCACAGAACGCCTCATACACAAATGCTGCTCTATGCCCTGGCATAGAGCTGGTGAGTAAAAATGCAGAGAAATAAACTATTTTTTAGAAAGAGGTTTTGTCCACACGCTTTGCCCCTTGTTAATCTAGGCAATATCACATTATACTTTGAAAAAAGAATTATATTGGAGAACACAGCCATACTATGGAGTATCACCAGAAGACAAAACTAAACTCTTTACCTCTATCTCTTATCAGTTCCTGAGTGTAGGAGGGAACACAAGAAAGAGATCTGACCCTAGTGACGACGTAAGGCAATATCTTAACTATGATTTCTTTAAATATATGTTAGTGCTCAAAGTACAGAGGAACCGAAAACTAGACTACTGATTTTAAATACAAACCATCCCCATGCTGCAAGGAGCCTAAACACGGGGCAGCAAGTAGCTTTCAACTCAGTGATTTTTTTGTATCATTGAAAGCAGAATAACAAATTTAAAACTAAAACAGTTAGTGATTTAATTTACTGACAACCTTCTTGCTGCCCTTTTTTTTTTTGTTTTTATACCTATCTGGTTTCGAGTCAGAAGTCATATTTTAAAAAGCATCTAACATTTGAAATAAGGAAAACAGAGTTGAAATAAACCGGGTTTAATTTCTGTTTAGTTTTTCAGGATTTTTAAAACCAGATATGCTGATATAATGTTCTTCCTTCCATTTCTTTGCAAAAAACCCCAACTTCCATAATGAACTACACTAGTTTTTAAGTGAAACTTAGGCAAATATAGACACATTTTTGATGTATATTCAAAACTATCATTGTGTTTACCTTTGTTTTCCAGAGGATCCTATACACAGCACTGTGGGAAACCTAGACTGGAGGGCATTTGTTCTTTCAGAAGGAGCGTTCCATTTGTTAAGGCTCACACTCCTTCAATTTATGGAGAAAACTTTCACCTAAAGGAAACATTTCAACCATTGAAAGCCACCTCTGAATTTTAAAATAACAATCATCTCGTGGGAAAGGTATTTTAGTGTTCTAATTTCTTATTAAACACACTAAGAGTGTCCATAACATCTTAAGTGACACCTTCCAAACGCCCCTTCCTATCTGTAAATAGTAGGCTGTTAGAGCAGGAGCTATTACCTACACACTACTGGCTGATATTGCTACAGCCCAAACAAGTTAATTCCTTCAAGGTGATTAGGGTGTAACGTTCCCTTCACAACACACAGGATGCACCCACATGCAACTTAAACATCCTGCACCGCCCAACACCCCAAGCTTTGTCCAGAGCTGGGAGAACGGCACCAGATTAACACTGTTTTAGATGGCCCCAGTCAGCTGCTGCAGGGCAGCCCAAAGCACAGCAGTGGAAGTGAGAGTCCAGAAAGCCTCCACTTACAGATCCTCTGCACAGACATACTTTCAGTGTCAAAGGAACTTGGCCAAAGCACGATACAATTAATTACATTCATTGAACCCAAGTGTTGAAAACTCTCCTCTGAAAGACACTTCACTATTTGGTCACCTCCGAAAAAAAAAGAAAGAAAAAAAGAAAAAAGAAAAAAAGAAAAAAAGAAAAAAGAAAAAGAGCATTTGGCTGTAAATCAGTTCTTTGTTTTGCAGAGAAACAATGAAAATATTTTATTTATTTTATCTTTCCTTTGAAGGCTACTTGCTTGAAAGGTCAGCTGAGACTTTGCCAATTAGTGAAGACGACTTCAGTGCAAAATAGAGCTTCACAATTTTTCTCATAGAATTCATCTTGTATGCTAGCACCTACTTTAGAAGACACATTGATTTGTGAAGCGGTAAGTACCATTTGCCTGTAATTAAAGACTGCCTGCATTGATTAATATGTATTCCTATAGAACAGACAAAACAGATCACGGGGAGGAATGAAGAAAAAAAGCCTGACCCCTCGGCAGAACAAACAACTCGCTTTCCCCAATTTCTCTGATGACACACTCTTCGCTTGGAACATAGCAGTCATGCAATTAAATACAAGTTCTTGTAATCAACAAAAGCGTTAACAGAAGAGGCCATCTCCTCCTATGCCCTGGGTTGTAGATGGTAGGTTTTAATTTACTAAATAAAGACAATCTCACTGAGAGGAAGATCCTCATTTTGAGACAAGCGTGCTCTTGGGCATCTGTGTAATCAGCCAGCTTCTCCTGCCAAACACAGCTGAAATCAAGAAGGTCAGAGAAGCATATCTCTCTCTCCGAGAACAGCTTGACCTCTCCCACCTGAAAGTTTTAATCAGTCCAAACGAACTGACCTCCAGTCTTCCCCAGGTTGTTGGAACAGGGCTGAACAACTACAAAATAATCAACTCCCTTAAAAAGACTGCGGCAGTGAGGCAGAGGGGTGAAGCCTTTTGAGAGCTTACCCATTTTTACTTCAGTGTGTTGATGAGTTAAATGATTACATTGAAGTCTGTCAGCTAGCTGTGTAGCCAGAAATACAAAGCAGAACTCTAGTTCATGATTTCATACTTGGAGTAATACTTCACACTATCATCACTGCAAGGAGTAACAAGGATTAATTCAGGGATAACAGGCAAAAAGTTATGCAAAGGAAGTGAAACATGGGACAGTGCTGCATGCACTTCAGTGACTTGAATGGAAAGTACTTCAGTGGGATAGACAAAACTCAAGACAGGAAAAGGGATGAGAAAACCATAAACGGAACATGAAGGTGACACTAAATATTGTTAGGGAAACTCACATGTACTCAGACTTCGGATGGAAACAGGCAGACGAGGTTGGATAAAATTCTCCTCTGGTAAGAGTTTTGAGCCTTTCCTCATCTTTCCTCTCTTCTGCAGTCTTTGCAAAACTTGGAGGAGTCTCCTTCTTTCAGGTCTTCCTTAAAGGCCTTGGGATACTTTACCATACACAGATCCTGAAATAAAAGATCTTTAGCTCAGCTATTAATTTCTTATTCTTAATGGTGACATTAAATCAGCCAACTCCCTCCATTTTCTTTAGCTTTCAGGTTGAAAAAATTCCAGAGTTACACCAGGTTACAAGCCCATACAGTGAAGCCCAGGAATTACTGTTATGTTTCCTTTCCCTGTTCTTTCTGGAAAAGTCACGGACGTGACCTGTAGCGCTGCACACATAGAGGTGTTTAACCTTGAGGCTTTATGTGCATCTCTGATGATCAGCTCTGTAACTCTGACTCCTCATTACAAGCTTGTCTCTCCTCCTGCTTGTTGGAATACCCTGTGGAACAAGTGGGGAGATGCATTTCCAGCTCCAAGTTCTTCTATTAGTATCTGCTCACTGAACTACTGCTCCTGCATAAGCAGGAGCTGAACCAGAGTTGCTCCAGAGAACATGAATGCTCTCAGCAACACTGACACTCAGCAAAGATGCTTTTCTGGAGGGCGTAGTTACTTTGAGAAGAATTGTTATTGTTTAATTCTTTACATGAGAACAGGGCTACAGCCAGACATTTGCTACATTCCTCCTTAAAAAACAGATGGAAACCCAAAGTATCAGAAATACATCCTGTCACTGGCATCCCTTTTCTAAGGCAAGGTAACCCATCTGACTGACCGATCCATGGCTACATCCCTGGCTTTCAGTTAGGAGGCCGTATTCTGAAGAGTGAGCCAGGTGCTCAGCTGCTGCCAGGCTACAGGTGATAATTCAAGTGCATTCAGGACAGAACATTTGCCAAGTTCACCTCCGTGCTCTTCGTGACTGAGACACAAGGCTCTGGCATTGATCAGGTTTGTCAGCTTATTCGGACACAGCAGAGGACGGGAGAGTTATCTTTGCTGTGTGCAGGGAAGCAAAGATCCGTACTGTGGTGCACCCAGGCAATTTTCCTTTCTAGCTGTCTGTGTGGAGAATACACCACCTCCTGCACAGCCCTGAGCTGATGAGCCCCTACCAACTGCCTTACTTGAAAGCAACCTGTCACTTTCATTACACAACACGCTTCAAAACATATTATTCCCAGGCAAAAGATGCATTCCAGGGAGCATACCCCTACCCTAAGTAGAATGAATAGAACTTTTTGTCTATTAAAAATGATAGCCAGTATCCAGAAACCAGAATTTGGCTGTGAGTTTGACCTGTACAAACTAAAGTAGCACAATTCACTGCTGACTACACAGATTAAAATCAGATTGAAACATCCATTAAAGCTAGCTGATCCTCATTTTAAATACAGAGAAGCCCAAATGATAATTTGTTTGAACAGTACGTGTGCCATCAACCAAATTCTTTACAAACCAATTTTTATTAGGTATATTTGTCTATAGTCTATCAGGAGAATAGAATAAGTAATGCAAATACAGAGATAATCATTAGCATATTTAACTGTCATTTTGCAATAAAGCATACAATTTGTATTAGCAAGTAAATAGTGGGTTGGGCTGCACTTTTGATTAAGATGAACCAAGATATTAGAAATCAAGTATTTAAACTATTTGCCCAATCCACTTTGGTTCTCTGAAGGAGTTTTCAGATCTAAGAAACTATGAACCACTGGCTGAAAGCAAGCAAGTCAGAAAACAGGAAAAGAACCTCTTTATTCCCCTTGTCCTTGAGGAGATAGAGCTGTGACATACCACAACAGGCAGCTGTAGGAAACAGTCCTATTTTTTATGGCGATATTTATCTTAAATATCAAAGCTAAACGAGGATCCATCCTTCCTTGTAACCCGGAATATATCTGCTCTTCTAAAATACAACATGGCTTATGCCAGAGGATGGATTGTTAAAAAAAAAAAATAAACGAAGTGCATATCTGAGAACTGGACAGCGAACAAAGTATTGGTTAAACGTGTGAGGAAGTAGAGAGGACTTGAAATGGTGGCAGCTAAAAGAAACTCAGCACGATATGCATGGAAACTTTCTGGTGATTACAACCAGAATTATGATTCTGCAAATAAACAAGGTTGGTTAGACTTCTAATTATCCGAGTTAAAACAAGTAGTATTACCCTATGTATGACATACTTATTGGGGAAGCCCACAGCTATCGTTTAATTAAGCATAACTTAAACTTCTGCAGAATTTGCGTAGACAGAATTCTCTACTGCATTACAGCAGTTCACACACAGCTAGCTCCAGTGAGGTCAGGGGAGTTAAAACAACTGAACTCTGAGTAGTGGAAATTTAAACCCACTGTCTCCATAATTTTGAACAGCCATCTGACCACTCCTCTAGAGCTCACACCTTTGCAACTCACCAAACTCACAAGAAACATCTCTGAAGGTATTAATTTCTCATTTGATCTTAAGATCTTTACGGTATGCTTTCTTTAAACAGAGAATTTGCTTGTGTGTGGCTGAGTAAAAAGCAGATAATCTAAAGCAGGGCCAGTGAATGTCCTTACATCTTCTGCATCAGAACTTGCTTGCTCCAAGTACGTGTCACTATCATTTTTGTCCCTACATGACTTCAGAAAGTAGGAAGTGTGTATGATAAGGTGGGTCCCTTCCAACCTGAGATATTCCGTGATTCTGTAACAATACAGTTAAAGGGAGAAAACCAGCAAAGGGCAGCGAAGTGCCACTGGAACAAAGTGAGTAAGAACAAGCTCCAAGTTTTCTGATGTGTCTACATTATTTTTCTCAAGATATCAGGAAACTATGTCTCATTCAAAGTAGCAGCCTAGGTATTTTAAACTAATTCATGAGCTTGCTGAGCCTGGTATTTGAAGAACGAGTCTGTTTAGCATCTTACAGTGGAGAAATTAGATACAATATACAGTAAATTGCTGCCTTTCTACAAAAAGAAACCAAAACACAAACAAACCAAAACAAAAAACAAACAACCAAAAAAACCCACCTCAAAACTAAACAAAAAAAGAAACAGAAAGCAGACATTGTAGATTTACTGAAATATTCCCCACAAGAAATAAACAGGTGATTTATCAAATCTGGTATTCCTATGAAATTCTAATGAAAGCTGCAACTAGAGAATTAATGATGCAGCACCCATATTAGCATCTGCCACGTTCACTGTAGTAATTAAGCAGCTCAAAGCTTTTGTTAGAAAGGTATAAATGTAACCATCCATGTTTTACAGACAGGAAAGGAGAAGAAAAGTTAATCATTGTCATCACCTAAATATAAACTCAGAAGTACATGACTCCAAGTTTCATTTTCATTCCTTTGGATTAAACTTACTAGATCTATTCCATTAAATCTGTTCTACATTCGTGATGCACACAGAAGGGCAGTGAGCATGGAAGCTACCTAACTCTGTGCAGTTAGTACACAAAGCACCCTGTGGTTACTAAAGCAAAATAAGTAGGAACTCTATCAAAATACAATATACAGACTAAAAGAACATCAATGAGCAGGGAAACCTGAAACTGAGTTAACTAAATTAAACAATTTGTCAAAAGTACCTTCCGCTGTATATCTGTAAAATGGAGAGCTACGTTTCTCTGCTTCAACAGAGGACACAAAAGGGGGCAAAAGCAGCATTGCCATAGAAAACCTATAAGCAAGTAGAACATATTTACAAAAATATCTTTTTCTAAATTCAACAGTCAGTAGATTTTCTGCATCTGGCTGAAAGCACTCTCTCTGTTTTGGAAGCAGTCCATCAGATTTTCACCTGGCTTCCTGGCCTAACAGTGGTGGAATGGTAGCTATGAACTCATATATGAAGAACAAAACATAACAAAAACTTCCTCACGAATAGCTATGCTAAACCGATTAATAAAGCATGAACTAATCAGTACGGTAAATAGTATGGTAAAAGTAGCTACACAACTTAAATTGTAGCTACTTTAAGATGTGCTAGATACATTTCCTTCTTCATCTTGGACAAGTACCCATAAAAAGAAGAAATTGTAAAAAAACCCCTAGAATGAATGATGACAGAGATTAGAAATTAGAAATTTAGTACTAGAACTGCCCATAATTATCTGAGCCATCTGAGGGTGGCAAAAGGGATCTTCTGCATGTTTAAGAGCTATCACCCCATGCATTTTTTTTTCAAGTACAGTTTATGCTTCTGTCCTTTCTCATATGCATAAACAAGCCTCAAAGGGGTAGAATCACACCTAAAATCAAATACAGATACTAAAAAAAAACCTTTCAAAAACCATATCTACAAAAGAAACTTCCAGACTCCAGTACTGTTCTTGCTACACACTGAACAATCCTGCCATAAACACTGGGGAAAAGCATGAAGTTTTTAAGTAGCCAAAAAGTTATCCTTTTAATCACTCTTTATAGAGATATGCACACACATATATATATATTTACAGGGCAACTATTCTATCCTAGAAAGTAAAGTGTTTAGAGAGAAAAACACTCCTTTAAATAAAACAATGGATTTGGAAAGCCTTATTCCAATAGTCACGTATTCTGGTCAAGAAGCACTGACATCGGAGAACTAAGCATACAGCCTCCTAAATCCGAAACTAAAGTTAAAATAAAATCTACAGGCACAAACAGAAGACCAAGTTCTGTCTTGATTTAGTCACTGATAAAAGAATTACATTTATCAACATGTGGTGCATCTGGAAGAGTTACAACCGTGAAGCGGATGGGGAATAAATCAGTACAGAATTAGACCTCAGGAGTGCAGGGCTGTATGACAGCCAGATGTGCTCTCTGTCAACAAACGTAATCCCTTTCGAGTCATTGACTCCGTCACCAGCAGAAGTGGCGTTATTAGCCAATGCTGTGCATGCAGTTTCACTAATGCACTCGCTTGGTTTCAGGGATAAACAGATGCATAATCCTGCACTGCTCGACTCCCACACAGCAAAGAGGAGTGAGGCAGATTGGTCAGACCACCCAAGCTGAAGGTCAAACAGTGTGACTTCTGAAATGTCCTGACTGCAAACCCTCGGAGCAGGGAGCAGCCTCCCTGCTTCCAGTTCACTGAGTCAGTGGGTAACTGCTTGCCAGAGGATTCACGGCTCCGCCTCAGAATAGCAGACATACTTTTATCTTAAGAAACACAAAGCAATTGCCGTAGTATACGTGACAGTAAACTGCTGCAAACTAGAGAACTTTTAACTGGAAGTATACAACTATCTCACAGAATTACCTCTGATATTCTGACTGTAGAAGATACTTGCAGAGTCTGAATCATGTTCGTAGCAATGTTTCCTCTCTGGAAGAGGATGACAGATCAGATGACCTTGCAAGCTCTTCCCTGGCGTGTATATGGCTTGATGTATGCTACTTCTAATTTTCAGTGGCTACAGAATGCATGGAGAGGAAGGCTGAAGTTTTCCTGCTCAATAGGGATGAAGAGTAGAACATTGAACTCAAACAAAAGTTCAGATTCGTCTACTGATAATCAAGATAATCAGCATTATCTTGTGTCATTTATGCTGCCAGGACTGTTACTGAAGAAGAGTATCATTCTAGCCTGTTTAAATATGACAAAGCATTGCTCATGGCAACTTTAGACATGTCACTTGCACTCTGAGAACAAAATAATACAATGCAAAACCCTTTTAATAAGGGAGAGCAAGTTTAAAGCTTCTTGACTGGCACTGCCCTCTTGATGAAGGCAAGGATCTAGAATGCCTTGCTAATTGATGAGGAAAAAACAAGCATCAGATCAGCAAAGTGAATTAATGTTCGCTGGAAATGACACCAAGAAATTTAGAAATATTTCTTAAAGGTGCATTATGCCAAAGTAAGTGACATTTTGTACAGGTCCAGCAAAAAAACCCCAAAGTCCCATACTCAGTTGTCTGGCTTTAGGAATGGAAGTTTCAGTCTAGCAATCACAATTTAGAACATGATAGCTGCTCTGCGACACATGAGGATTATTGAGGTAGCATCAGAGATATATAATGTCTTAGCTTGTGAAAGATCATCTCAGTAGCTCATACTACATCTATGGGAGAAAGGTGCATTATTCTCAAGTGGATGGATTATACTGACACTTTCATTTGACATAACTTATTGGAAGACACAAACAATTTTCTTACCTGATATAGAACAACAAGAGAGGAGAAATCTTTAATGTTAAAAGCTGTATATATTTGAAACTTCCTCATGCTTGACATTTTTTAGGTTTAATTCTGAACCAAATAATTTTTACCATTTTTCGTAATTGTTTTCAGGCTGTCTGTTGAAGTGTGTGTCATGTTAATAAGTACTATGAAACTTCTTTCTAAAGCATGCCGGAAAATGCAGTTAAACACCCCCCTCTTAGGTTGAGCAAATAATGCATGATCCTTTCCTAATATCCTTATGAAACAGCTGCACACTTTGCAAACAGCTAATTACAGAGACAAGCACACTGGGGATTCATCTAGTCCTGATACAGTGTCTTCTCCCAGCTTTAAGAAGATATTTTCACAGAGCTTCACAACTGCAGTGAGATACCAGCACTTGGTTTCAAACAAATTAGCAAGTTGCCAACCAATGCAAGCAACATTGATTTATGATGCTTCCCCATGAAAAGTTATTATTTTAATAGCTGGTATGAAATCCCAGGACTATCTTTGAAATTCTTAAGTTAATCACAGGTGGTTTTTATGCAGACAATAAAAATCTACCCTGCTTTGTATCTTCACTGGGCTATTGAGCTCTAAGACATTTTATACTGTACAAACGACAACATCACTCTGCCATACATAGAAGAAATGTGGAGAGATTGTAAGTGAGGAAAATCCTCAGCAATCCAATACATTCCTTGCTGCAGCTGTTTTGAGAATGGAAGCGATTATTACTCAGACTTGCCAGAATCCCTAAACGAGTGGAAAGTCAATCACAGTTCGGTGTTTTCTGCCTAGAGACTGTAGAAGTCGTGGTAGGCCTGGAAAAAATCAGCACATTAGAAAGATTACGTAGGAGCAGAATTTTCGACTGGAGAAATAGGTAATTTTCATGGCACGTCCTTCCCTATTATGTAAGTGTTCCTAAAATATCTGAAATACTAGAAAAAATATTTTTTGTGCTGTCTACCTAGTGTAAACTGACCATTTATTTTAACTTTAATTTTGCATTTTACAGCAGAAAAATAAGTTTAATGCCTGGTGATATGATGGCAGCTAAGAAGCAATGAAAATAATCCCTTGCAGAGCTGTGGAAATGGCAATAAGGATTGCAGCCACAGATAGGTGAGTTTTCCCCATAGAACTAAATCAGATGGTTGGCACAGGAGACAGCAGCACAGGTAGCTCAATAAAATACACATAAAGGAATCACACTGGAGATCATTTTGGCTGCCATGCTTAGTTTTGCTTCTCCCTAGTACTTACCATGGAAAAACACCAGGAAAACACCACTCTTCAGAGAACCTCCTCTGTGTGCAATAAAAGCACTACTGGCCATCGCGAAATGAACAGCTGACCTTCAGCTTCTAGCCTCAGGAAAACCAGTCTAATTGGTGCTGAAGGATTTTTCTGCAAGCTCTAGGCCTCAGACTAGTGCTCAGCCCAGATGCATCAGTGTTAGCAGCAGCTGCATGTGGAAAAAAAAAAAGAAATTGTTGCACTAGAAACATCAAACCTGTGTGGTTTCACACACTGCTTGTAATGCTGGATTTAAAAAAAACCAAAAAGCTCCAATCTGAGAATTTTATACATAATTGGATCTCAAGCAACAAAATTAAAGAGAAAAAACCAGGAACAGTCTCAGCCCCAGTTCGTTTCCTTATTTCCTCAGCTCTTTATTTGCATCTAAGCAATATCAAGCAACCAAACTGTTTACTTTAGAAAATGCCAGTGCTATTTAGTTGATTAAAATTACTAGAAGAAAATTAAAAGTCCCCTGGGCTGGAAGAATTTGGCCTGAAACTATTACCAATTAGCTTCATCCCTGAACCCTTTGATTCAGGGACAGAACGTTTCGGATCCTGAGCAGGGAGCTCAGCAGCCCCTGCTATGTCCCGCTCCCAGAGCCCCGCTCCTACCACCAGGAGAGCAGAGGCAGGCCAAAACCCAGGGAATATGTTTGCCGTAGGCTTCTTACTGGAGCGAGGCTTTCTCCACTGACTGTTTGCAAGCTCCTGTTGAACAACAGCAGCCCTGCGCCTCTTCCCTCCCCTGACAGCCCTTTTGTTTCATTGGGCTTACTGAGGCAGGATTAGTTGACACAAAGCCACCCACTGCATCGTAAAAAAACCCCCAATAAATAAATCAACACGCTTAATCTCTAACGACTAGCAGTATGTTGGACTAACAACGATTTTTCCAGTTAGAGATTCACAGCTGAAAAGCTGCCTGGCCTGCTGCAGCAGGCCAGTGCTGCCATCCCAGCAGCTACCGCTGTACCGCCACCGCCAAGGCACAAGAAGACAATACAACCCATCTCTTTAAAAACTTTTTGAAAGCAATAGAAGCGCCCGTCTTCAGGATTTGGCGCTTTAATCAGTGGAGAGAGGAAGAGGCAGTCTCATCTAAGGCCATCCCTCTTCAACTCTGTTTCCCCTCAGGGCCTGAGGCTGTTTTGTTTTCCCGCCTTAAGGCTTCCCTCAGCCCACCTGGGCTCCACAGCTCCGGAGTGGGATGGGCCTGTAGCTCCCTGTGGCAGGTGCATTCCCCTAGTCTGAGATGTCTCCTTACAGCGGTTGTTGGGCAGATTTCAGAGAAACTGCTGGAAATTTCTGGCTAGTTTGGTCTAGCCCTCCGGCCCAGGGGTACGCCCAGGCAGCTGGCTGGCAGCCAACGGGAGGCCGAGATGGCTTTGACTGACCGCAGCTCAGACTGGACTGAGCTTTAAAACTGGGCCCTGCCGGGGACACGTTTTGAGCTGTCCCTTTGGAGCAGCAGGTCCTGCTGTCGGGGCTCAGCCTCCCCCTTGGTCTGGGACACCAACCGAGGTGACTCCTCGAGGTTGAGAGTCCTCACCTTGGCACAGGTGAGTGTATTTATGACCCGGATCACTGTGCTTTTGTTAAGCGTTGGCTGTAGTGCAGCAGCCGCTCTTCTCAACTGATATTGGAAATTGTAAACTTGGGAGAGCTTTCATTTCTTACATAAACCCAATTTAATTTCGTGTGTGGATTTTTCTGAGAACAGGTGCGCTCCTCACACTCCTCCCTGCCCTGCCGAGATGCTTGATGTGACACCAGGAAGGTGTGTTTGCAGTGACTTCTTAAAGTACGTCCTGAATGCCCCGGGACTGGGAGTGACGGGTCGCTCCTGCGGGCAAGGGCTCTGCTCGATGCTGCTGCTGACGTGGCTTGGGAGGGAGGCCAACCTCCAGGGCGTTGTGTGTTTGGGGCTCGAGTGCTTTCAGCTGCATCATGTTATACTCGTTACTGTTTTTTAAGTCAGAAAACCATTTGGGCAACCCAGTGAGCTTACAGCTGGGTCAGAAGCATCATGGGGCAGCCTCAGTGGTCTCCTTGGGCAGAGAGAAGGTGGAAGATCCGGGGTGAGGGTTGGGGCCTCCTTTACCTCAGGGAGGTTGCCAGCCGTCCTCTCAGAGGATTTAGTTCTGGGGTCTCTCTGTGGGAGCCTCTTTATGAACTTCTTGCAGGCTTCTATGTAATCTCTTGCCAGTCAAAGTAAGAAGAGTTTCACCCTGAGGTAAGTGAGAGCGGGATGTGTAAAATGCACATAGAAGAAATCACTTTTGGTAGGAGAGTGGGTCTTGTAAGAATAAAGTTTGGAAAATAAATCCTAAATATAGCTATTTCTTTGCTGTAAAGCACGAGTTAGCAATGCTGAATTTTGCAGCATGTTACATTAATTTTAAGGCCTAGCTCACCTTTATTTCTGTGCTTGACAGGTTTCTAGTGCTTTATTAGCCTTTCCTGGATAGAATTGATTTTTTTTCTTTTAAAATCTTTTCCCTGATCAAGGATATTTCTGCATTAATGAAGCAATATGTTCTTGAATCTATAAATGGGATAGCATACACCGTGCAACAAGTGAATGGGGAGCCATGGAGAAACCTCTAAGAAAAAAAACCCACCTCTTTCACTGGTAAAATCAGCAAATGCGTGGAATCAAGAAATATTGTATAAGATCATTGGTGTGGTGGGATCACTGTGTATGGGCAGTACCTCATTAGCCTTAGTTTACTGTAATATTTGTTTTGTGACCTTTGTGCTGTAGTTCAAAACCAAAGTAGTATCACTTTTTTGCATTTTTTTGGTATCAAGTTAGAACAATGCAATATTTTCAAAAGTTTTTAGTTTCTGTATTATTTTTTAATCCTTCTCAAGTTTTCTGTTGGCAGTCCTGCAAATGTTGCGAGCAGCGTGGTGCTGCTGATCCTGCTTGTTGCTGTGTAGGACTCTTGTTGATTTAGTGGGCTCAGTTGTCCTGTTGCTCTAACACAGATATCCATCCATCCACTCCCTGCTTCTGGCTTCCTACCAGCCCATGGTGAAAGCTTGCTGAGTAAGAGTGTTTTGCTGTCCAAGTTTAACTCATTGGTGTTATTTTAAAGCTAGAATTCATGTTTTTGTTTTGTGTGTGAAACATTCAGCCTTAACCCTTTGGATGTTAAAAAACCAAACCCTTCTGCTAGAGAGTTACAGTCTGAGATTTCTGAAGCCATCCTCAAGCAAGAGAGATGGTGGTACAGGACAAGATAAGAACTTGGTGGTAAGGTGAAAGGAAATGTGAACTCCTAAATCCTCATGGGAGCAGTGCAAATTGATTTACCATGAAGTGCAAATGATCAAAATGAGTAAAATGCAAGTATGGAGCAATTTTCCCTTCCTCTTTCTTGCTTCTCTTTTCTTTGCTCTGAGGCAAAAAGATATCATTGTGCACTTTAGTAATTTGTTTTTTAAATTGAAGATTCATATATGGTTCTAAGCAATCTATAGTAGCTACTTCACCCACAAGTTACCATTAGGATTTTATCCTCAAGGCTTTTATATGTGCAAGGAGTTCTCAAAGGCAAGAAGACCTGTCTGGTTGACTGAGCCATAGCTTAGCTTGGTGTTTGGATTTGTTGGTGTACAAACTGAATTCGTAGGAAGGTGGTAGCCTGAGGAGAAGGGAGATGTGCTTGTGGGTCAGGTCTTGACTTTAATCAATACAGCTTTGCAATAGTCTGGTTCAGGTAGAGGCTATACTGTGATTGGAATGATGTTTTTTCTAGTGTGGTGTTAATTCCTTATGTTTTGAATATGCTGACCCTGAAAACCTAGCTCTACCATTTGTGTGGGGAGATGATATTCGGAGGTAACAGGATGCTTCCCAGGCACTAAACCCTTTTGCCTAAAGCTAGGGTGGGTTTTGCATAGTGTGGCAGATTTTGCAGTGCTGCAGCCAGGTGAAGACCTTCCGACTATATTGCATTGGAAGGAAGTTGGCTTCTAACTTCTGTACTGAATGAAGTGTTTGAAACTGTAAGTACTCATTCTGCTGGAGGATGAAAACAAATGTGAGACTTAAGTGCAAACATTTCCAGGGAACAGTATAACATGCCTGCTGTTTTTCAAACAGTAAAATTTTTCCTAACTGTTTCCCTTAAGAGACTAGGTAGAACAGCACAAACACCTCTGTAGCCCTGTTCACAGCTGTGGGAGGTGAGGCACAGCTGTGTTGTATTATTTCTAAAGCTAAGACACTGTACCACTGTAGGTCTTGCTCAGCATGCCAAGTTAACCTAAATGTTTAGGATGACAATTGTGGTCTTACTGTTTTAGAAGTTTTTTTTTTCCTGGTGCACTTCCTCCTTCTCCGCTGTTGTTTACTGTTTTGCCAAGGATGAATTTTTCTGTCTGAATCTTGCTGGGTTTGTCTCTGCGTAACGGTACACCCAGCAAACTTGGGCAGACAACTTCTGCAGAACGTGCGATACCTGTGAGTTGGGCTCTTTGTAGCTGAGGCAACTTGTGACCTATGTTCTCTTTCCTCTGAGAAGCTCAGCTAGAGCTCTCTGCATTGAAACCGTACATGTTTGAGCAAGCCTGGGAATGAACTGCTTGCACTGCGGGAAGTAGCAGTTTAGGCAATGGGTAGGAGGAAGGACATAGTCCTCATTGGTGCTGGTAGAAATCAAGGGTACTGAATAGGCTGTGATATTAGGGACAATGAGGTCAAACCAAATTTTTATTTTTATTTTTTTTTTTTTTAAACTGACAGAAGCTTTTAGGAAGGTAGAAATTGAAGAAACAGAAGAGATGGAGAGTGGCAGGAGGATTCGTTTGCTGTACCAATTAGTATCTAACATAATGAAGGCTAGGTGACTCATCAAGAAGGTACAAGGGCTTTCAAGGCCTGGGCTACCTAATGGGAAACTTCTACTGATTTCTAACTGGTTTTGAGTAACGATTCTACAGAGCAGAACTGAAACTGCTTCTGATCAAGTCATGCATTTTTTAAAAGTAATAAGCATACACAAAAGCTCTTCCGTGGGATTCCATGAGGAAGCAATAGCAATGCAGGTGAAGCAATGCAAAGGCCAGGTCATGTAACATGGGAGAATTATGTATGAGATCTCCAATACACATAATTATTAAGCCAGTGTTTGCGTGCTTACTGGAACAAGGGTGACATTAACAGATTTGCATGTGGACAGTAGCTAGCACAAAGGCTTCTTGGTCCTTATACAAGACCTTATGCATGATTAATAATAAATTAGCAAATTTACTTGACAAAACAACATCCTTTGAGGCTTGAACTAACAGGGCATCCTTGAAGATGTGCAGGGTTTAGGTAATTACCAAGCTTTGCCTAACAATTGAGAGCAACAGAAATGCTTCTGTTAACAGGCAGCTTACGTGAAAGCTTCTTTTCCTGTCCCTTTGATGGTTGGGTTGTTTTGCTTGGAAATTTTTGTCTTAATAGTGTTATAATGGTAGCATGGCTTATCCAGCTTCTTTGACCAATGTTTTTTGCATTCTTTTCCTGCTCTGTTTCTATGCGATCCTGTTTGCTGTGTGTGTCAATGGTTTGCAAACATATGATTCAGGTGTAACTGTCACCAACTACATTAATATTTAGTGTATTGTGGTGGTCTACCACTCAACATGTAAATACCAAAGCAGCTCAACAACCATTATTTATATGTAATCAGACAGGATGGTTTGTGGCATCCGCTGCTTAATCTCAGATTTTGATAATGGGAAACTGGGGAATTCCAAGTGACCCGCAGAGGTACTGAGCAGAAGTGTATGGAGGTGAACTTAAGAGGCAGAACAATAGCAACACATGCTTTTTAAATAATGTTCACAGGTAGGTCTTAAAACTTAAAAAACAGGTGCAATCATTTCCCCTTTATTTTACAGGTGGAGAAATGGGGGCATAGAACAGTGCTAAGTCCTACAGTAGGCACTGTCAGGCACTACAGTGGAGGGACAGAACTCGTAAAATGAATTGGTTTTTTTGTCATCTTTAGTCTAATGATATTGGAATATCATGGTGTACTGCAGTTGTCAGTCTGAGCTTTTAGAGCCTTCCCTCCAAAGTTCAGGGGACTTGTATGAATTTTTCTATGGGTCTATATGCATGTTGCTATATGGTATATGCAAACCTGATTTTCTTAGATGCCTTTTTTGGATCTCTTTAATAGTTTGTGGTCCTCCTCCCTACCTCTCAGAGGAATGTGAACCACAGGATGAAAATTGCTGGTGTAGGAGTGGTATTAGTCAAGGCTATAAGGATTGAAGTGCAAAGAAAAAAGTGTTTGAAAGCAAGTGTGGACTTGCTAGATTAATGCTCTGCTTAGGAAGGAAAAGCTTAAGTGAAATTCTGTTATATATGTCAGGCTTCAGGGCATGCCAGAACTGGAATGTTTTGAGCCTTTGTGGATGCTGCTGGACACCACCTCTGTGACCACAAGCGATGCAGGTTGGGACAGGGATGGGGGTCTTTGTGTGGAGAAGCTGAGCTTGGTGCAGGAGTCAGAACTGGGAGAAACTTAGATGGTGACAGGTAGACACCCTCGTAGTGTCCTGGTATTTAAGTAGCAGATTGCAGCTTTAGCAAGCTTGCCCGTTGCTGGAATTATCAGTCCAGTGGAAGTGCTGAGAGGAAGCAGCCTGGCAAGTACCATGAGTGGAGGATTTAAAGGAAAATGGGCTGTGGGAGAGTGTGTGGAACTGGAAGTGGGGGTGTAAGCCTACGTGTGGGGTTGTGGAATGAAGAGCTGGACAATGCTGTGTAGGCCTAAGTGTGAGGTTGGAGGTTTTTTATATATGATTTATTTTCTGAAAATAGCTTTTGAGGTGAGGCTTTTAAGCTCTGACTGGAGCAAATACATGCTGGTGCTGCAAGGAGCTGCTCCAGAGTGAGTTGTGTTTGTTTCTCTCCTATTGGAATAGGATCTATTTTCCTGCAGGCTCTATCCTCTACAAGCAGGTTGTTTGATGGTCTCGGTGTAGGGCTGGGAGACTGCATTGAAACTGTAGCTCTCTTGCTGCCTGTTTCTGTGTGTTTAGATGAGGTCAGTGGGACATTAATCCAGTTATGAAATGAAGAGGCTGCCCGTGGAAGAAAAGCACCTGAGTGCATGATCCTGCTGTGCTTATGCATTTGCTTTTAACTTAGGCCACACCTCAAATGGGAACAACAAATCATTTCTTCGTGCTGTCTGCAGCTGTCTCTCTTGGCTCTGAATTTAGTGGGGACTTGCAGTAGAGTGTAGCACAGGTGACAGGTGGCTGGGTCAAGCAATGACATAAAAAGACTTTACTTAAAAAGCTCTTACGATTGCATTATTCTCAACAACCACCCTAGGCAGCCAGCTCAGAGCTGTCCCTTGGCGGTACCTGCCCTGATCCCAGGGCAGGAAGCAGAGCTCCTCAGCACAGCTGCTGCACCACACTGTAACAGCTCTAGCAGAGCCGGTGTCTGAGTGGGGCTGCCCTAACTTGGTACTTGTTCTAGTTGTACGGTTTCCCTATAGCATTGCAGTGTGTAGCGTAGGCGAAACTCAGCACTTCTAAACAACAAAGCTGAGCTAAGCCAGTCCCAGATTGCCAGAAATCGAAGCTTTAGAAACAGTTTACATTTGAGCTTGCCTTTGAGGGTCTCCTATATCCCTGAGTTCAGCAGTTCCTCACCTGATGAGGATGGAGCATGCTGGGAAACCATCAGATTTTGTAGCAGCTGATGAAATAATGTTAAAAGTGTAGCCATCTCGGGTGCTCTGGCCAGCTTCATTCACGTGTTTTATTCGATGTAGAGAGTGGCAGCCTGGCAGGTCTAACTTACTGGGATCTTGGTGGATCCTCTCCCTGAACTGCAATATGCAAGAGCATGGTCCGGAAAGCCATAGCTTCTTCATGGTACTTTCAGTTCCAGTTTTGATGATGAGAGGAAGTAGATTTGCTTGAAAACCAACAGCCTTTTAGTTCAACACATTTCTGTTAGAAAATAAGGATTTGTTTCTTCACTTCTAGTAGGAAGATTTCCAGTGTCTGGAGCTAAGACCCATCCCTGCACTAAACTGCCTTTCCAAATTCACTGTGTGCGGGTGGCTTTTATGCCACGTTGCTGGCAGAAACTCAAGGGAATCCAGCTTGACAGAAGAAAATGTGACTACTCTGTAGTCTCTGTCAACCTGTATCACTTAAGTCATTGCAGTTTATTCATATCTCTGTCTGCATGCTTTGGGATGCGCAATTTTTCACCATTTTTCTGTGACAGAAATGGAATGGTACGTTACGGTTACAAGGATTACAGCATGACCCGTGTCATTTGGGGGCAATTCATACAAGGCTGTGCAGACTTGAGCACTTTTTCCCACTTGGACCCAGTAACACCAGCTGGTACAGTGTGTGCTCCTGTATCCCATGATACCATTGAACAGGAGTTAAGGATTGTATTCAAGTAGTTGTTCATGAATTTATGACAATAACTGAAACTGGAAAGTGGAGGTTGTCTTTCTTACAATGAAAATCGCCATCATCCATATTAGAGCTTCCTGCTTTGTATCCAGGATTTGATTTCTACAGAAACAAATCAATTTTTCAGTACTAAAGTATTTCAATGTATTCATTTACCTCTGATTTATTTGTATAAATATGACAAATTTAAATTCTAACCACCCTCAACCCTTCACCCTTCTGATGGTAATTAATTCATGGTATGTTCCAGTACCACTCAGCACAGACTTAATCAGATCATCAGTTGTGGATGTGAAGGGCAACATCTGTGATGTTTGCGTAAAACCTGTAGGAGCCTGACACTGTATGAAATTGCTCTCATTACACAGTTCGTCTTGAGATTGTAAGTAGCCATGCTGCTCAGAAAACTGGATTAAGGTGAAGTATTCTGTTAACACACTTAATCCATAACTAAAATAATAGTCATTACTCCTATTTTAAGAAACAAGTTTTATTTAAGCTGAGAATGGTCTTTCTGAATAAGACTTGTGCAGTTACATTATAAAATTGAAGTCCATAATGGGGAAGGTTGATTGGAGCTTGTAGCAGAGCAAAATTACGTGTCAGATAGGAAGCAGCTCTGTCAGGTGTCACTGCATTCTCAGAGAGTTGTTTCTGTGACTGGCAAGGATGAAATTGTAGTTCCTTTCTTTAAAAGTTCTGCTGCGCTGTCTGTTGGAGAGGTCCAACTGCTGTAGCATTCTTTGGATGTGGCTGAGGTAGGCGTTAGTTTTTCAGACCGTTGACTGTCTGCTGGTATTTCCACAATGTCTGTGTCGCAGCCGCAGTTTTGGCTCTCGCTCCAGGGCTGAACCGGAGGCCTCCAGAGCTAAAACAATGAGCGCCGACAGCTTTGGTGAAAGAGCCAAGCTCCTGTCGTGGGTGGCTGTCACAACACATATGCTTTGCGTGTTCACTGGAGGATGGACGTGAACAGTAATGCTGTGTTTTTCTCCATACACAAAGGCTGACTGTAGGCTCTGTGAGAATTACTTCTGGATTGGCAATGCCGGCGGGATCTTTGTCAGTGAGCATGCTGTGGAAGGGTTGTGCTGGTGACTGCCTTTAATTGAAGTGAACGCAAAACGGCTGCGTGTCTGTACAGCAGAGCTGTTGCGTTGTACCGAGAAAAGAAAGGCATGAGAGCGTTGAGCGTTGCTCACACAACTCGCCTAACTCTAACCTTATCCTATTGCTAGGCCCAATTAGGAGTAATACAAAACCAATTATGTTTGTTAACAAAGTAGTAAAGGTTTTCTATGACCGGAAACAATTTAACAGCCTTCAGGTACTTTGGTCATTTGACAGACTCTAGTCTTTCTGGAGCAGAGTAAAGCTTCACATTTTCATGCTGCTTCAGAAATTTTTCTGTCTCCTTGGTGGTAGTCTGTAGCCATGGTATGACTGAATGGGGTGCGGGATGCTTCATGTTAAGTTTCTGTTCCCACTGAGTAAGACTGGATTTTTTTTTTTCCCCCCCACATTCC
Organism: Apaloderma vittatum; assembly: GCF_000703405.1. Classification (NCBI taxonomy): domain Eukaryota; kingdom Metazoa; phylum Chordata; class Aves; order Trogoniformes; family Trogonidae; genus Apaloderma; species Apaloderma vittatum. Next base: position 47,064 of record NW_009720336.1, read on the forward strand.
TAAATGCACTTTTTCTGAGGTATAGAATCAACATATGGGGAAGGAAAAGAAAAAAAGACAGTGTGGATGTGGTGGAGGGAATGGGATAGGGATAGAAAAAATAGCTGTTAATTAGCAGAACAGGTAAAAAGTTGGAAGTAACAAAATTGAAGTGAAACTACTGTTTTGTACAGATCATTGTTACCTACGTGAAGTCTTGCTGAATGTCTGTGTCTTGCACAGAACAAGGAAAGGGAGAGAAAGAAAACATGGAACTAAATTTTGTAACAGTTTCTAGGCTTAGGTTTTTGTGGTGTGTGTGATTTTTTTTTTTTTTTTTTAAAAAAAAAAAATCTGTTCTGGATGAGGAACAAATCTGACTAGAGCCAATCCTGTGGTCAGAGGAGTCAAAGAGAATTGTACAGGAGGAGATTGCTAATTCTGTGACCCTTCCTGTGGTAATAGGCAGAGGAAACTAGATGATTTCTTTTCTGCTAATGGAGGATTTTCTGGTTCAAGAACCTTAGAGGATAGTAATAAAGTTGCCTTTTGAAAGGGCTTTCCAACACCTACTTGGAGTAAAGAAAATCTGGAGACACCTCTATGTCAGTCCTCTAGGGTGGTTCATAAATGAAGGCTCATCTCTCTGAGAAAGTTTATTTTATTTTCTGGTTCATCAGTTGCCTTTCTTCCATCTCTGTGATAGCATTTGTTTAAACTAAGATTTAATATATATGAAAACATTTTGGCCTTTTTGGACAAAGTTATAATTTCAGTGTTAGTACTAAGCTGCTGTGGGAGAACAGTCACAGTTATGTGTTTTTTAAATTAGTTTTTAATTGAAAATTATATTGGAAACCAAGGATAAAAGTAGACAAGCACCATTTAAAAACCCTGACAAAAATATCAATGAAACAAATGGTTCAGTTAGTGCATGAATGCTGTGTTCAGCTCTTTTCTTCAGGAGTGTGTTCTTGTGAAGAACTGTTCTCTCCTTAGAGCTCTCTTATTTTCCTCTATTAAGCTTTCGGGGATTGTTCAAATATGCTGTAGAGTATCTATAATTTTCTGTTAAATTTTATAGGCTTTTTTATGTTATTTATGAAGAAACTATGCAATCTGCTCTGCAGTAAATTGCATAGGTCTGCTCTGTAAAGCAGTATGTGACTGCTACAGAGTATCATGCAGTCCCTTTTAAAGAGCTTTCTGGGAAATCAATGTAGCAAAAATCCCTCCCTAAGAATATGACATTATTCAAGCAGTGATGGAACGTGGAAACAAACCTTTCTAGACTATCAGTCCTTGTGCAGTGTTTAGTCAATGGATTTAGTTTCAGCAAAACCCAACCCTCTGAATACTCTCTCTGAAAAACGGTTATATCGGTGGTTTACCTCCCATCAGGCAGGACAGTGAAAGCCATGCCGTGTTTTTTTGTCATGAGCTTCATTTCATATGTAAAAGGTGTGGGTGACTTACGTCACGGAATAGTGATGAAGAAGATGCTGAATCATTAGTGCCTCTGGGTCAGGGGGAGTGGGGAGAGCTGGCACCTTGGGGTGCTGTCTTTGTGGGGCTGCTGAGCTGGAGAGGCCCCTGGGAGCGGTGGGCGCCTCTGCTTTGGTGGAGTGGCTGTGGAAGAAGGCAGAGCCAGCTGTGCCCTCTGGGCATTTGCCTAAAAGGCATAGCAGGTCCTTTTTTGGGGGTGAGATAGGAGTGTTGCTCACCCTCTGTTTTGAACATACTAAAACCAGAACCAGTACTTGTATTGTGGTGTAAAAAACAGGAAGGCGAAAGAAAACCTTTGCTTGTAAAGATTTCATGTAGCACAAGGTGGCAGTAATGCTCTATTATTTTGCGTTCACCCTGTTGCAGATGAACATACATAGAGCTGCGGAATGCAAAGCTGAGATTTTTTGACTTAAAGGTTACTTCATGTTCCCCTTGACCCCCTACTTGTTCTTCCTGTTTTTCTCTGGATTCTGGGGCTTGGTGGGGTGGGACAGAATAGGAAATACTTGTGATCTGAGTCTGTCTGGAGCCTCATACCTCAAAACCCCAAGATAACTGAGTCTATTTGAGGCTGGTGCTGTAGGAAAATGGCTGGGAGTGAATACCTAGGGTTAGTTAAAATGTACTTGCCAACCCTACTGTCACTTCAAAACCTGTGCTACGTACAGGGCCCGTAGAATTGCCCCGGGATGACGCTGTGAAGATAGCACAGGCTGAGGTCCGAGTGTAAGGAATGCTCAGTCATGCTGTGATGTAGATTTAATTCTCTGTTACTTGCTGCACAAAAGGGTATTTTCCTCTGATGAGCTTCCTGGAGATCATCTTCAGAACAGATCTGGATATTGAACTCTTTGCTCGAGTGGCACTGTGTTGGACCTAAACACTGTTGTTTTCTCTGCTGACATGTGTGGAAATTGAGTCTCAGTGTGTGAAATGTCAGGTCTGTGTCATTCTGGAGTTGCTCTCCTGTCCTCATGTCTTCTGTCTCCTTTCCTCCTAATGACTTTTTTAATGTCTTTTTTTAACATGTGGCTGTTTCTGTCTTCCACTTCTAGCGTGGTGTCACTGTCCCTGTAAGTCTTGTGGGACAGAGCTGAAAATCGTTCCAGTGAATGCTTTTTCTCTTTCACATCCCTGTTCTGCGTCCCCTTCGTGGCTCTGGACACAGTTATCCTTTCTCCTCAACGGAAGTGTAATTGCTTCTTTTCGGCCTTTGTTAGGGTATGTCAACGGCTTGGGGATCCCTCTGAAGCGTTGGTAGCTGTGTGTGTTTGCAGAGTGGGCTCTCCAGACCCAAACCTTGGGTGCAGCGAGGAGTCTCCAGGCTGAAGGTCCCGAGTGTGGCGGTTCGAGTCCCGGCAGGTGTCACTCTCGGCTCGCGGGAGAAAGGTGGCTGCTGAGAGACGCCCACGCTGCCTGCAGAGCTGCTTCTCCCTTTGCCCACTGCTGTGCCACGACCTTGGTGTGGCAGTTTTATGTTCTGGTACTGTGTTTTGCTTCAGCTCTATGTATCAGGAGAAGAAAACAGGATGATGTTCCTTTGTCTGAGTGTGTGACACTCGGGCGTCCGATGTTACTGGCTTTTGGGAACACAGATTTTGTATGGTTTAGGAAGGCCGCTCTTTTGGAGGCATCCACACAGTGTCTGAGCAACAGAATGCCATGACTTAGAAGTCATTTGTTATTTCCCTGCATATCTCTGATTAACTTTCTGAGTAAGCAATGAAATTTCCACAGTTGTTATGGTGCACTGGCAAAATTCTTGGTGAATTTCAGTATGTAGCACTGTCCAAATGATGTCACCCTCATCCTTCTGGGTGGCAGATATTGAGAGTTAGACCTTGGGTTTCTTGCCTTGGGTCTTCTCACCAAGGAGTAGCCAAACATGCCCAGGGTAGTTAGTGACACTGAGTTTGTAGACTGAAACAGCAGAAAAATTGCTCCTTGTGCAGCTGTGTCCCACACACTTTTTACAGCTGTGTGAGAGGTCTGGGTTACACAATGATATTTTGGCTCTACTGTGGGAGAAGCAAAGGTCCTCAGGATTCAGGCTGATTGTGGAAGAACATCTTTCTCCTGAATTGTGCTGATTTGTTTGTAGTTTTTTGTTTGTTTTTAAAAGATTTTGCTAGGTTCTGAGGACACTTTTTACCAGCTTCCTTCTGTGTTGCTTAAGACAGCCTAAAGCACTATTTGAACATAGTCAATATGTTTTTTGAGTAATATCAAAGCCTGCATGAGTATTTTTAACATAAATAAGTGTATCCATATGTGGGATTTTTTGTATACTGTAAGAAAGTTGTATCATTGCTCAAAAAACAGACTGTAGCTATTAAACATATGCTAAAGCTCAGAGTTTCCATTAATTTAATATACCATGCGTAGCTGGAGAATATACTGTATTAACGAGAGATTCCTGGTCTAAGCAGAATTGGGATTCAGCATCTCATATGTTTTGTATCACTTCCTTGTCTTGACAGCTTAAAAGTATTGAAGTGCTTTTTGGTGCAGTCTTCCCCCCTGCCCAGTGGTGTTTTGTTTTTTCCTGCCTCCCCTCCAAATGCTTCCACAAATTGTTAACTTCAAAGTTAATAGTATGGTCTTTGTGGTGCCAGAGTGTGGTGGAAGAGTGAGATATTGGCGCTCCAGGATGTTGGAGAGGATCTTGCTACCTGTGGACTTGAATCTTTGGTATGCAATCTGGCTTGTGCAGCTTCCTGAAAGGAAAACCATCCACAGAGGTTAGTGGTTTGGGCCAGGACCTGGGTGGTTGGTCTGAGTCAAGGGTTTGAGACTGTGAACCAGAGAACCCTTCAGTGGGATGAGCCAAGGCTTCCCTGGTCTGGCCTGCTATTTTTTGACGAAAAGGCATCAAGGTTATGGCCGTGCCTTCAAAGGCGGGTTGGGCTGCAGCACGCTCGGGCACGCTGGAGGGAGCCGAATGTGCCTGTCAGCTAGCAAGTGCAGGGAGAGTGCACAGGCGGGCACTTCGCCTTGGTCTGGGGAATGTGTAGCCAGACTGCTGGCTTGTTATTACCTAGGTTTGTGCTTCATTGTCTTCTCCTGCAGCAGTTCAGACTGTGTGGGTTAGGCTAGTATGCTCATAGATATACCTGCCTGAGGTTACAACCACACCTTTGTTTCTCTGTGTGGACCTTCCCTGGGAAGGCACCGAGCCAGGAAGCTTCATGCATGTGTGTGGCATGTTGTCCCTAGCACTGTGGTTAGGCTGACCCTTTTAGGCCTGAAGGATGTCACAGCAACTCTATTTTTGTTGTGCATTTGGCAGGCAGGATGTTTTCTCTTGGCCCTGCAATGAATTGTGACTATTGCCTCCTAAAATGATTGTACCAGTTATTGAACGTGTAATTATTCAGCATGTTGTTTTAGACTGAAACCTTTTGTATATGCATTGTCTGGTCAAGGCAAACAGTGTGTTCATTCATGCATATAGACCTGAGCCTGCCTTCCGCCAAGGCAATTAAACTCTAGAAATGCACCACAACTGTGGCATCAGTCAGCAATGTCAAAATCTGCTTGCCTAGCAGTGGGTAAACTGTTCTTTTCTCTTGTGACTTGCATGTGTTCTCTCTCCTTTTTCCTTTTTCTTAGTGGAGACTAAGAGCTGGATACTTGTCAAATGCTATAACGTGAAGTTAAACATTTGACTTGGGGAGAATGACACATTGACACTTTTCATAATAATTGCTTCCTACACTGGAAACCCGCAGCTGTTTTGGTGGAAATAACATGATGTGACTGTGACAATAATACAGTCCCAGAGCCTGCAGACTGGAAATAGAAGCTTCTATGTCCAAATTTAGTTCAGAAGTAGGGTTTAAACCTTTTTGACACTGATAATAAAGACAACTACTTATGGAAATTAAAGGAATCCCAGGAAAGTTCTCCCAGTTGTTTGCACAGGTGCATAGGTATTTGTTGGATAGCTTTATGAATAAGGATTATTTTTATGCCTTTGCAGCCATAAATGTCAGGAAT
>NW_009720336.1:52581-57439 GCF_000703405.1 Apaloderma vittatum
ATGCACTTTGAAGAGAAATAAGTTTAGATCCTCTTTTTGCTTTGGAGAATTCAGATTGCAAAATATGTATTGCAAGATCACCCTGTTGTGTCCTGATGCTGTGCTAACGTAGGCTGCAAAAGAGACTTTTGTCCTCTGTGGAGAGTATATGGCCAGCCTAAGTTAGGTCATCTGAAGGTTAGTATGTAGTGAGACAACTCCAGGGTAAATTTTTATCCTCTAAACAAAATTATTGATGTAAAAAATTATGAATAATAAAGTCATTAAAGTTAGAGCTGAATGGGGAATATTTATTCTTAATATTTTTTTGTGTGCATGAAACTCTGAAGATTGGACAACTAAGTATGCTTTTAATGAGTCACATAACTATTTTATGAAAGGATGAATATGGTAGCTGTACTTCATTATCTATTTCTCGAATTAATGCCTCTACCTCCCCTCCCCCAATAAAAACAGGACAAACATACGTCTGCTAAATCTTTAATGTCTCTGATGGCCTCTTGATCATTTACATTTCAGATCCTTCTTCATACATAGTTGCAATTTGTGGTCTTGAAATGTGCTGCTGATTGAAGCTCAAACTGCTGCTTATTATTATTATTTTTCCCTGATTTAACCATAGAATGCAACAGATAAGACTCTGCAGCGAAATTTCTGGAGATTCACTGCTGACATCTTGGCATCGAGAGTGTACAGGCTCTGCTTAATTGTGTTCTAAAGGGAATATGCGTTTATACAGCTTTCTTTTTGATGACGTAGATTCTGAGAAATTGTTTAAAAAAAGGCATTTGTTGAGGCAGAAAGGCAAGCAGGCAATAGTGCAGTAGCAGTCATTGCCCATTGTGTTGAGAAGGTGGTCCCAGAAGTTCTGTCATGTAACTTCATCAGCAGATGGGTTAAAATCACTTAAGTTCATCATGTTTTGTCAGTGGTGATAGAGCCAATACTGGAGCAGCTGGTGCCTCGTGTCATGCAGCTGAAATATGGTCATGGGACTGAAATATGTTATTAAGCCATGGCCCACTTTCAGGGGAAAAAAAATACGTGGACTTGAGTGTAATCTGGGCTGTGTGAATATGGTGCTCAGAGGAACCTGTTCATAGAAAACTTACTTTCTCAGCCTGCATCATGCTGAGGTTAGTTATGCCAAATGTCACTATAAAATACCAAATGCCGGAATAGCTTTCTTAAATCACAATAACCTAGTCTGGGTTAAATTCTCCTTTGTCTATCTGATGACCTGTAAGGTAGCAACTACTGGAATTGATTTATTTTGACTCATGCCAGTCAGCAGGGCATGTAGTTTAGTTTGTTTTCAGTAGCAGATACAGCAGAGTTTCTTTTAGTTAACTCTGTGCACCTTAAATGGACTCTCTTTGTTAGGGCAGGAGAACAGGGTTGCAAGGCATTTGTAAAACTCTGATTATTTACATCTTGAGGTCTTTGGCTTTTCGTAGGGACGTGTTGAAGGTTAGTTAGCCACTAAATGCTGACAGATGCTCTATAACCTCCCTTCCTCCCTGAGGGGAAAGGGAAGGAGGCAGAGAAGCTTACGGATTGGAAAAGAAAGCTAAAACAGCTTCTATAAAACAATAACAATATTGATAAGGGAATAACGAAAATAAATATATACAACATCAGTCTCAAACCCAACTTCTTGCCCCTGTCCCCTGCCGGCAGTCCTTGCCGATGCTGCAGAGCAGGCAGGCAGCAGGGAAGCCCCAGGTTCGGCAGCAGAGGGGAACAGGACGTGAGAGGTGGATTCAGGAACTCGGAATGGAGATCAAAGGCAGAAGAACGGACAAGACCTCCTTGGATGCCTGCTGTTGAAGAAGAAAGATTAGGAGTGTAAAGCTGTTGAAGATTCAATCCGGTACATATCCAGAATAAACCCTCTGTCTTTACTAGAAGGTCAGACTAGATACCAGATAACTGGCTACCAGATTTCAGAATTTGCTAGTTGCAGTTCAAAGAATACACACACGTGCTACAACTATATCCCTATTTTCTAGCTGAAATGAATACTTCCCTGTTACATGGGACTTTTTTTATGGCACAGTTGTTTCAAAGAGCTTTCTATATTTAGACACAGCATTTTAAAGTGCAGTGTCAACTTTACTTCAAAAGATATCTAGACCCTCTCATTTTAAGACAAGACACCTGTTATTTGCTGCACAACTGCCATTGTCACTTCCAGTTATCATGAGTAGATGTTCAGTGAGTTACTGCAGATAGGTTATTCAAGCTCCTCCCTTCCTGTAGTGGATCCAGGTGGATACTAAGCTTGCCAGAGAGGTTTGTGGTGTTTATTCCCTTGTCTACTGTGGCCACAGAGCAGGTGTCAATGCTGATTCTCAGCCTGCAGCCTGGATCTTGGTGCTGACGACAGGAAGTGATGGATCTGTTGGACCCTGGCAAGTGTAGGTTAGATGCCCTTAGGTGTGTCTGGTTTTCATCCTTTGAGAAATTGAAAGTTACTGTGTGATTGCTCATCTGCCTTGAGGGTTAGTTCTCCTCTGATGGGATAGAAACCCACACTGGTGTTCCTGCTATTGAAGGCTGTGATCTGATCTGCAGTCTATTTGGATGCTGTAAAACTCCACTTGACTTGTTTTGCTGGATCCATGTGTTGCCAAGTGTATCCAGCTGAAACATGACCTAGATGATGAGGGAAGCGTGCGGCAGAAATGGCTGCAGGCATGGAGTAACTGGTGAGATTTGCCTGTTTTTTCACACTGAAACTTAAAAATCAGGTGGCTCTTTTGTTGACTAAGGTGGCTTGATAGTATTTTGGTATGCGCCTTCTACTCTTTAAAGATTTGTTCTTGCCTGTGAAGGGACTGTTTCTGCAAGATATAAACTGTGTTTCGTAAGCTGTACTGCTGGCCAGCGTTGCCTGCCTGTTTTTCTCAAATGTGTAATCATTTGCTCTTTTTAAATGTCTCTTCATCTCAACAGCGATACAGATGGAACAGTGACCATTTAGGAATATGAATCTGATAGTTTGTATAAATTTTACTGCTTTTAGAATCTGCACTTTGTTGACCATAAGACTCACATTTCTTGTCTTTTTGTGTCTCTGTCCCTGTGATAATCTAGTTCTGATCTATGGTGTTCTGTAGCTCAGTACTTAAGACAGATGCTTTATTATTATTGGGCAACTATATTCTAGAGGGTGTTTTTGATGTATTATATCTTGCTGAGTCTGTTAAACCAAGGCCTTCGGACACCTGACCACAGTAATCGGATCACTTCTTCATCCCTACTTCCACTTCTTAGTTGGTGACTCTCATCACACATTGTCACCACATATCCTTATCCCAGCAGTCCAATTTACATATTGCTACAATCACACTGAAAGTTCTAATAGATTTCCCTTGGTGACAGAAAGCTATTTGAATAATGACTGTTTCTAAAACTATCAGCTGAATACTTCTTGAGCTTGCCATCTTCCTGGAGCTTACTGAAGTTTTAAAGGTGTCCTGTAATCGATGTCGTGTTTGCATGATTGTCTTTTAAAACCCTGTGAACTTGCCATTGCTTGTGGTGACACTGCAGGTACTTGCAGTCCTTAGAGCAAACCGAGTCTTCAGCCTGCCGGATGAGCTGCTGATCACCTTCTCCATGCCTGTTTAGTTGGTTTTTTCGAAGGAGCCTTCATGGACCTTGTCGCAGGAGAGCTTTTGCTTTTGTCATCCATGTGTTTTATTGAAGACTTGGAGTGGTCCAATTAAAATGAATGCTGGCGCTATCTATTGCATGAGGACTGTTTCATGAACACAAACCACTTGCATATAATAGGCGAGTTGAAGTTTTTCTGTTATTGTCCTAGACAGGCTGTCTAATCTTCAGCCAGATAATAGAGGCTATTTTCATCTATAGAAGGAACTCAGCCTTTGAATAGATCAATAGATGCGAAATGAAAATGGATGTGACAAAGGGCAATGCTCTTTTTGCTACAGGGCTGATAAGACCCCTCATGTGGAAGGAAGTGCAGTAGTTGGAGGGGAGTAGTGGATACGTGTTTGCATATGGAGTGTAACTGTTACTTGAACATGGTAGTAATTTTAAAGATAAATCATTTCTAGTCTGATGGGAGATTTAGCTGGGATGGGGGAGTTAAGCTTTAGAGTGTTTTTTCTTACTTTTGATTTTACTCTTTAGTTTCTTTTTTTTTTTTGTATTGAAAAAAGAGTGTCAAACCTAGAGCAACAGCTGCTAGGCCAGTGCTCTTGCTCAAACACTGAGGAAAGCTCGTTCAGGACTCTGCTTCAGGTGGGTGGAAGCACTATGTGAAATTGGACTTCACATATTTATTCCAGGTCAATGTCTTATCCAGAAGGATTTTGAGAGAAGCATTTCTTCTGTTTTTTTTTTTTTTTGGTAGTTTTAGCTTTTGTTCTGATGCAGAATGAAATCAAATGTAAATTGTATTGTTTAGGACCAAATATCGCTGATCAGTAGTGATATGCACCTTTCACTGAAGGCCACTTCTGGTATTAAGAGCCTGACTCAATTTCCGATGGAATTGATGTGCATTTGGCCTAAGGAGTTAGTAGGATCAAATATGCAACATGCTGGGAAAATGTGTCACGTTGGGGACTGGGAAATTGAGTTTGGCTCCTACTTGCTCTCTGCTGTCCTCAAGCAGAAAATGGATATGTGCTTGCATATATGACAAAAATACCTAACATCCTTTTTTTTTTTTTTAAAAAAAAGGTTACAAGGGTCATCTGATTATAAAATGCTTGCACAGGCTGCTACCTTATCTCTGTGCAAAATGATGGAGTTGAGGCCAAAAAATTAATATGTTCAGGTGCTCAAATTCTCTTTGTTTCTTAGAGATTCATTGATTTCA
>NW_009720336.1:57470-69700 GCF_000703405.1 Apaloderma vittatum
GGGGTGGTAGCTCTTGCTCCAGGTCAGAAAATGCCTAGGTAAGCCTGCAAGTGGTCTCACTGATATTTCAGTAATGTCTTGGTGATCATAACATGTAAGCCTGCTTTCAGGACAGCCAGTGGGTTTAGGGCTTTTTGAACACGCTTATGAGAGGGCCTGATTTCCCCCTCCTCCAGGTATGCTGAAAGTAAGAGCTCTAATGCTTCTCAGGTTGAGCCCTTCCACATCAAGGATCACTTTGGAAAACTGTATTTCGTTTCACTGTTTATGGATGTAAACACCCTCACAGGGCACTGATATATTCACAGGACCCACAGACTGAAAATACATTTAAAAAGATTTTATAGTCTAGGTAAAATAAGGTAGAAAAAAGTCTAGGAAATGCCAGAGAAGAACCTTGCCTGTCAATCTCTTCTTCTCTGCCGCACGGTGTTGGTTTTTTGAGTTGCATGTAGACTTTTCTATGCTAGATGTAAGTAAACAGCCTGCCTCCCTGTAAGATGTTTACTGCAGTTTGGCACCTTGTGCAGCATTCCAGCGATTTCTGTACCTTGGTTATACAGGCACATGCTGGGTTGTTGGAGCACAGACAGTCTGGCAGGTGGCTGCACAGTGTCTCATTACAAAAGAGGAACATGAGTTTCTGTCGTACGTCTATGTAAACGTAAATCAGACAGGAGATAACGAAGAAAATATTCTTTGTCGAAGTTGGGCAGCAAAACGGAGAAAAGAAGTAGACAGCAGTGACTCTGCCAAGTTTTACACTAACTTTGCTGGTGTTGGAACTAGGACACATTCATCTGTTGAGCTTCTTGCATCAAACACAGAAAAACTTGGACCTGCCTCCTGTGACCTGAGTCGGGAGGTGGAGGTGTGAATTAGACTCTTCTCTCACTTGTCTGTTCAGCCAGTGCTTACAAGGATCAGTTGTAGCAGAAATTTCATTTTGATTGTCCTTTCCCTATTAGAGGGAAAAGCACAGTGGCATATATCAGCCATGTCACTACTATACACGCATGGAAGGAGAGGTTGCAGTCATCCAGCACTGAGAACTATGTGTTGGTTGGATTTAACTGAGTTCATATTGCGTTCCTGCTCTGGGGTGGGGGAGCATTCCAGTGTGTGAAGACAAGCAAAGGACTGGAGCCTATAGCTGGGCAGATGTTGGATGTGGGGGTCTGCATCCAGCTGGGCGTCTCACTAAGATGAGTGTTGCCTCTTAATTAAAATACTTGTGTTTAACACAGTGGTTGAGCCATGAAAAAATCTGTCATAAAAAAAGAATGCAATAGGAGGTAGGTTGCCCTGATGCGATGTATTTTCTAGACTTGAAGGGAAGGTCTTGCTTTAAACAACCTGTGTTCGTGGTGCAAGCGCTAAGCCAGGTGGCATTTCCACACTCACTTTGCTCCTAGCTTTTTTCAAGACAAACAAGGCTCTGCCTAAATGATAGAGAGGGGAGCAAGTGGGATGATATCTTTATGGTATTGTTAGTGGTAAAATATGGAATTTGGATTTTGTTGATACATTGGAGCATAGTATGAATGCAAGTGCTGCCTTTGCTAAGGCTCCTGGCAAAAACAATGGCATCTGTTAAAATACATAGCCTCAGAGGTGTCTGAGAACTGTTTTATTTCAGGTTGAAATCTGGCACAGGGAGTGCTAAGGAATATTTTTCTTCTGCTTTTCTTCTGTGACTAATTGATGAATATATTAGTGTACTGTTAGTGCGAAATGAGAACTGAATTATTCATGCATATGGGTTGTCTTTTTGGTAAAGACATGTAAGACATGAACGAATAGTTGATAATAAATTTTGGTTGGTGTAGAGTCAAAAACTGACTGAAATACTGGAGCTAGATGTTGTAATAATGTGCCTAACCAGATGGAGTGTGTGTGTTTTGAGGCAGGAGCTTCACAAATACCTAGAAAATTGCTTTTTATAAGTACTTGCTAAACTGCAATACTTCACTGAATCCGTTTGACCCAAGGATTTGCAGAGGAATACTTCCTGTCTACAGGAAAGCTGCCTACGTATACAAAGACTGTGAAATCACCATGAAGAAATCCACCTTCCTGTTGTTCTGGTGGTTTTGACTCAGACCATCAAATGTGTGTCTTTCATTTCCACCACCTTTTTCTGTTTATTGTTAAAATGAGAGAGCTAAGATACCAGCTATTATTATGTATACACTTCCAAAGGCAAATAACTTGTTTTTATCAGTAAAGCCCCACAAACATGTGAAATGATTCAAGTATGAGATGTTTCAACGCATCGTGCTAAAAAATCAAGACTGTATCTGTGTTGTGTTTCAGAAGATCAACACCAGGCTGTGCCAGAAGCCACTGCCCTGTTCCGAGGGAGTCCAGGTGAGGAGGAAGTGTGGGGCTGTGGTCCTGAGCTGCCCTCCTGCCTGTCACAGGGGCTCTGGAAGACCTTGAGAAGCCCTAGTGGAGGTTTCTTTCTCAGCTCCCTAGCTGTAGTTGTGCTGTTATCTCTTTAGGTGGTAAATATTCAGAAAAAGTTCCATCTTGAGATGCACACAGCAACTAGTGCATGGGGTCTTGCTCTTGGGGCATTGTGGCAATGTGAATAATAACCCTTACCCTAGGAACCAGGGCACGTTTTCCCTTTGCAGCATAACAGCACTTTAAATTCCTTTGCTGTCCTGGGTTAGATGTATGCCGACTCAGCAATGTCGGGAGACACTACAGAAATATCTTTCCGTATGCTATGGGTTTGTGGCTCTGCTTCTGCAGCCATGTAAATCAGAAGTACCGCTGCTGAAATCAGTGTTTTATGTACTGGTATATAACTGTGGGAGATAAGAACAGATTTATTTTGAAAAATGGGAACAGCAGCTTGCTTAACGTTTCCTTCCTTGCATTAAAAAAACAAAATGTGTTGATGATGTTTTTCTAATGGGCTCTAAAGACTCAGCCCTTAAAATGAGCGGGTTCATGAATAAAAGAATTGTTACTGGCAAGGGAGAACTGCCAAAAAATACGCTTAATTTATGGCACTAAGGAAGAAATACTGCTGTAATAGATGAGTTAGTTTTGCCATTTGATTATGCAGCTAACATTATGGGTACTATAATCTTAAAATTGTTTCCAGTTTCTATTTTGCTTCCTTCCCACATCATATAAATACTGGAAAGCAGTTCCTAGTTTGAAATCAGTGAGTACTGTGAAAGGAAAACATCCCTTTGGCCTCTCACGTTAACTCACACGATGCCATGTGAATGCCGTTGCCTATCTAACACACGTCAGCTACCAGCGTGCTGAGCGAGTCGTCCCGGTTGTCTGTTCTCGTTAGATGATGTGGGTAATGTCCGTGAGGGAGAAAGCTGCATCATGTTGACAGGTGCCCTTGTAACATATTTCTCTAAGATATTACTTTCTAGTTATAAATCAAGAACATCCTTCGGTATTGTGTTTTCCCAAACTAGTGACTTTTTTTGTTTCTAAGGTAGTGTTAATGGTTGGACTCGATGATCCTAAGGGTCTTTTCCAATCTGAATTGTTCTATGATTCTATAAAAGACTTTTGATTTTCATATTTTGACTTGAACAAAAAAAAGTATTTAAGGGCTCCAGATTGCTTCTGACTTCACAGTATGTTTTGTTGCGGACCCTGAGCAGTCAGCATTGGCTCTTGGGGGGCATGATGCCCAAGAGAACAAACAACAGGGTTTTGAAAATCAGGAGACAGGGAATTTGGACCAATGGACTTCATGATGGTTATGTAAAACTGTAACCAAGAAAATGAGACACCTGGTTGGCAGCTACTCTCTTTGCTAATTACATGATTTTATTTTGTTTTAAAATTGAAGCACAGTGGTTCTTTGCCAATGCTTTGAAGGAATGTCATCTACTACCAAGTGCTGATTACCCCTTAGCACGAACATAATCTTACAATTATGTAGTTCTTAAAGCATGCTGTAACAGATTTTATATTTACTTCCATTTATCAGTTGGAGAATTAGTCTTAGAAAGAGGAACTGATGGCATCCCTGAGGTTTAAAAGCATATTCTAAGGCAGACTCAGTTCCCAAGCAGTGCTTTACCCACACGACATAGATCTGAATGCGGCTGCTTGAATACCAGATGAATTCTGATTCCTGATACTGTTGTCACAAGTTTAGTGTATTCCTACTGCACAGCAAATAATATCTCATCAGCTAAGGCTGCAGCTAGAAGCTGCTGGAAACAAAAGTGTTTAATGATCAGCTGTTTTTCTTTCCAGAAGTAATATGGGTGCAGATTTATAGAAGTGGGCTAGTTCTGTCAAGTAGAATAGGATCAAGGTTGGGGCTTAGAACATTAGGGTTTTTTCCTCTTTATTCTGTTAGGAACCACTTGAGAAGCAGTCCCCCAAAAGCTTTAAGGTACTGACACTAGGATGTAAGCAAAATTTAAGTATCTAAGCCTGGAAGAACAGTCTTTAAAATTCACTTTGTTAGCCTGCAGGCTTCTCTTGTCATCAGGGAGTTTCTCCAGGGCCCCATGTGGGCATGTGCTCTGGTCTGCCTTGAGAACAGCACGGTGCCTTTTGTCTCTACCTCGTGAGTCTTCCACTAAGCTGCTTGCAGCCTTTCTATTTCCAAGGGACATTACGTGGGTTACGTTTTAAATCTCATAATGCATAGTACAATATCAGTCAAAATTTGATTCAAAGCTGAAGAAAAATGAGGAGTGAAAAGGTGGTGATATCCTTTTATATGGGGCATAACATATAATGCAGTCTCCTGCATATGAAAAACTTGGAATACATTTCCCCGACTTGTCTGAGGGCAGCTTAAATCTGTGCCATCTGCTCGGGAGAGACTGTGAGTTCCCAGACTCCGAGGTTTCCTGGCTGGTACAGCAATGAGAGGTGCAAGTTTGAACCTCCTTCCAGCAGAGAAGGGAATTGAAATTGGACTTCCTGCATTTTGGCCACGTGGTCTGATCCCTAGGGCTTGGGGTGAAAGAGGAATGTCAATATATTTCATGTCAGCCATGTTTCAGAGGGTTTCAGTAGAAAGATCGTCAAGTGGACCACTCAAAGATGTTGCCAGGTATGTGAACTCTAAATGAGTAAGATGGACTCCTGCAGGAGATGGAAGATGCACCTCCTTCTGAGAAAAGGGATGTAGGTGGCATTTAGCTCAGCGTGAGGGTTGCTGTGAACACCACTTGAATGTGCTGACTTCTTCCGTGGAGCACTTGGTGGGCTTAAGAGCCTTGTGTGCAGTGCTGGCTGGTGGTGGGGGAAACGGGCTGGGTGTCTGGGGTGCTCTTTCTTGCAAGATACAAATCTCAGTGCGGAGCTGGCCCTTGGCTTCTCTGCCTCTCTATTGCACGCTTGGGAAGAGAGAATTAGGGCTGCAAAACTGGAGTGTTCTGCATTCCCTGTATGAAATGGGTGGAGAATTTTGAATCAAGCAGATCTAGAGGTTTCCCTAAGCTGCGAAACTGTCCTGGTCTACTATTTGGTTTCTTTGTAAAAATGTGTCTGGAAGAAGTCATGAATGTAGACATCTGAGGCTGTGAAATGGAAAGCTAAGGCCTTATATTAGGTCTTAAAATTCATTTTTTGTGATCATATGGGGGTCTTAGAGAAACTGCTGAAATTTCTCATGTGACTTTTGGACTATCTTAAAGGACAAAAAAAGACAGGCAACACCTTATTTGCTCTCAGAAATAACATTTCTCAATTCATGCCCCTGTGATTCCTCTGTAATCCTGACTGTTATGAGCTCATCTGAGTAACATGAAGGATAATTTACATCAGAGTCCCTATTCCTGTTAGTCGTCAGATCTTTGCCTTTGATGGTTTGATGGTTTATCATCTGACTTGCTTTGTTTGTAAAAGGAGTCTGAATGTATGACCTAAGGGTTGGTATGTACAAAAATGTGCTGTTAGAGTGCTAGAGAAACCAGGATCTATAGTTCATTCAAATGTACCAATTTCTGATTCCTAATAAATCAGGATATGGTTAGTCTTTTGAGAGTTTTTCTTGACGTGTAGGATCCACTAGTGTCTGAGCTCATCGCTTTTAATTTTCTTTAGGAAGTCTGGTTGCAGGAGGATTTTATCTGGCTTCTACAAAGGAAGTTTCATTTATGGCTGTTGTTTTCCTCCAGTGAGGAAAATTCAGAGCTATTACCTGGTTGTGTGAAGAGGTGAGTGGATAGGGCATTGCTTATACTGGCTGTGCTTGAGGTAGATATTCCTGAGGACAACGCAATGAATAGAAAACTTGAGCTTTAATTGACAGACTCAGGCATCACAAAGACCTTTTTGATGCATTTCTCATTACTGAGCAAACAGAAGGTCAAGCTAATTAGTTCTCTTGATAACTTGCTTACTCCTCTATGGGAAAACTTGAATGTCTGTGAACAAAACTGGTTTGCAATGCAACAGAGAATTACCTTCCAAAATCATTAAAGAAACATTAAGAAAATCACAAGTGTAATCCACCTGAGCAGATTACAAGGTTCTGTTAAACCAGTGCATATTTAAAATTAGCTCTAATTTTTGCCTTCGTTTAATGCACCTTCATCTCTTTAATGAGGACTCTTGTGATTTTTAACAAAAGGGGAGCTGAAAATGTCCCAGGATGGCAGTGGCTTTGCACAAATAATTCAGCCAATTGTTTCTTGGCCTGATTTAACAGCTGATAGTACTTGATCTAGTTTGATTCCAATGACGGTGCACTCTGCACAGAGGTTAGTTTTGTGTCTCATGTTTGTCAGGGTATATCTCATAATTATGGAAGGTTAATGTGGTCTTGGCAGGGGGAATTAGTGAAGTTAACATATTGCCACGTTTTACCTAAGAGTGAAGGATGTTTACAGCAAAATTTGTGGCTTGAATCTTCATGTAAATTTGACACAGGGGTTAAGATTCATGGTTTGTTTGTTTGTTGTGGTTTTTTTTTAATTCTACATATTAATATTGTAGGAAAGTGTTTAAGTTTCACTTAACTGTGTTTAAGGCCTAAATCTCAATTCTTTCATTCAGATCATTCTCTCTTACAGGAGAATCTATTTTTTTGTTTAACTTCCCTTTGAAAGAGAACGGGAAAAATGTTTTCATTTTTATTCTTACCTTTGTATCTAATCCTTCTCTTCTTACTGTTTTCTTCTGTCCTGTATTTCCTGCTGGCTCCTTCTGTTTTGCCTTGACATCTAGAATTGGATCATGCATAAACAACACCTGATGGTGTCAGTGGGACCACTGCATACATGAGTGTCCTCACAGTAGTGCCCTGCCAGCAGTGATGACATTCCAGCCCTGATTTGTCATTGATACCTGTTCCAAAGGCAGTGAGGAATGTTATTGCATGCTTGTGTTAAATACATGCATACGATTTTAAATGGTTTTCTTTTTTACTTAATGTGTCTGAAAGGAAGCCTACTTCACGCTGCTGGTTTAATTCTTGGCTATGAAACTGTGTGTGTGTGTATATATATATATATGTAAAAAACAAATAGCACAAGCATCATGATAAAACCATGAGTCTGGCTGCAATGTGTGTTTGTAAGTCATCCCTGCATGGGTTGTTCTGTAACACTGGCAAGTACTTTGAAGTCTTTTTGGAGTAGTTTTAAATTAATACATTTAGCAATGACCTGCTTCCTATTTTCTTTTGGCTCAAAGTTTTGAGGCCACTATTCTGCAGCAACAGACTGTAGAAGCTTCACTGCATGTGGAAGGGGAACTCTGTGTGACTTCTTCCAGGCCTCTTGCGTGCTAGAGGCAGCTGGAAGTGCAAAGGTTGAGGGGCACTCCTGAGCTCTAACCCTGACATAGCCCAGCCTGTCCCTGGAGGCTACTATTTGCTAAAACTTGAAGTCCCCAGTTTGCAGTTGATACTAATTACGTATCGATACTAAAACCAAATGAGATATGCAAGAGCAGTGAGATATGGGCTTGTTGTGTGAGTGAAAAGAAGTAGAAGAGGCAGAGATGACAGCTCATGTGGAGCAGAATTCAAAATACAAAGTGTTACACGTGTGTAGGAGAAGAGAGAGCCAAAGCCATTAAGTTACAATTTCTTGACTCCCTTTGCCTCTGAAACACAGAAACAGGATGCACATTTAATAACGTTTTGGTATGAGTAAGGACATCGTTGTGCACGATTCTTTTGCTGACTCTAGTAATAAAGTATTCTGCCCTTTATTTATAGGACTGCCTCAAGGATCTGACAGGAGGAATTGAGTATGCTGCCAAGATATTAAATGAAATTCCCCAGAAAGACATTGAGTGCACTAAAAGAGCCTCAAAGGCAGAAAGGGAAGGAAATGGGCAAGGTAAGTCATACATAATGATCTCAGTTGGCATCCATTGATCTTGTCCAGAATCCTTTGAGTGTAGAATATCCATAAAAGTCTTTTAAAAGTCACTTGGATATTCTGGGTAGCGTTTATGCTCACAGACATGCATTGTGCAGCAGTAAGGTTAACTGTGACAAGCTGTTTTCTTTTGACTCAACTAATTAAAAAATAAAAATAAAATTGTTGCCTCAGTCTGTTGCTGTTAATCTGAAAAGTCAGCAAAGAAATGCAAGTTTTATCTTCAGGTCTCTGCATTCTCCCTGAAGGAGAGCCATCAACACTGGGCTGTACTAGAAGAGATGAAAGGTCCCTTGAGCTTGTGCTGTCTCCAGCACAGGCCACTGATGGGTACCTGGGGTGAGTGTAGGAACCGCACAAGCACACAGTGACATTCTTCAGAGTGATCTCTATCAGCTCTCTGTGGCTCAGCTTTCCCAAGCCACAAGAATTTATCTACTTGATTTTTGAATTTATTTAAGCCACAAGCATCCACAGGGCTGTGCAACAAGGAGTTTGAGAGGTCAGCTACATGTGTGTAGTCAATGACTGTTTCTGTGCTGTGTTTAGTGCTTCCACTGAAGTTTCACTTGGTGCTCCTAGTTCTTCGACTGGAATTTACAGGAGCTTACCCTTCTCTTTATGCTTTGTGCGATTTCAAATCTCTTGCCCTTCCCAGCTATCTCATTTCCAGCCAGAGAACATTTCATACAATTAAGTTGTTCCTCATATGGAAGTTGTTCTGCTCATGTCTCTAAAATACCTGCTCATGAAGTTTTTGTGGTAAGAGAGAAATGGGTGTTTTGGGGCAGAGCTGTCTGCAGTTCACTTTTGTAACGTTGCTCACCTGAAAGCATAGCTCTTGAAATGAGAAAACTACTATTCTTCTGCATACCCAGCAGCAACCCAGGAGATCTGTATTTTGGGCAACTATGCAAAGCAAAACGTATCAATAACTCTATGTCTTTTGACAAATGTTTGGTTAGAAAACTGTATTTCAACCAAAGAAACTGCTTGCAATCTGTCAAAGACACTAATAAGTTCCATAAAAGCTTAGAATGTGGGATTCCTTCTTGGGTTTGGGTCTTTTATCTAAGAGGGAACGTGTGCCAATGTCGAGTTTGCTCTTTTACTTAAATGCCTGAGAAGCTCCTTTGAGGAGATCTGAGGGTAAGTTCAAATGTTTCATGAAGGATCAACAAAAAAAATACATCCCTGTTCCCAAAATACTGTTAAAACTTTGAGATAACTTCTTCCTAAAATACAGGAAGGCAATGTAAGTATTTCTTAATCTTCCAAAGTCCTTCTAACCCACACGTGAAGATGGAAGACATGGCTGTGTTGGATGCACGGGGGCTGATCAGAAACTATGCAATTACTGTCAGCTCAGAAATGCGTTCTGTCATAGCCTTAACATAGAGGTACTTAGTTCACTACTGAAGTGCACTTACTAAGCAGGAAATACAGCAGGACTTGTGTACCAAAAATTAAACTCCTTTGGGGATCTTTATTCTTCTAAGCGAAACAACTCTGAGCGCTTTGGGAAAGCAGCAAGCTGTGACCTGGTTGGACTTTGGCTGGAACACCTGTGTGACACTAAATTGAAAAAGAATCCCTCCAAGTTTTGATGACCAAAAGATGTCAGTGCTTCTAAAAAAGTAAAAAAATCACTTTGAACCTGGGCAAATACTTTTCCCTATTCCATGACATTTTTAATAGAATTTTTATTGATTGCAGAGGGAGCTTTAAATATGGACTTCTCTAGCATTAGACCTCTTCACTAAACAGCTGGACCTAAATTTTAGCAGATGTTTCTCTATTTTAAGCTTTTTGAAACCTCTAAGGATTTTCTTCTGTTTAAGTACATTAGGACCAAATGGTGAATTACTGAAAGTCAAGAAACTTTATTTTTAATACAAAAAAAGGTGGTTTTTAATAACAGAAAAGGCAATATTAATGCCTTTATTGTCTTCTGGATCAAATAGACACAAATAATTCCTTATTTAGTCCAGTAAAACACTTGTGAATACTTTGTATTGAATATGAACTGTAACAAAGTAATGTGGCAGTTGAATGAGCTGATGAATTAAAAAGGGAGAATCTTTTACAGCTGGGAAGCAGTCTTTGAGTCATTTATTATTTCCATGTTTCTCCATGTGCTAGTGGTAAGTGTGGCTTCTTCAGAGCCTGCCTGCATGTGTGTGTGCAGACTAGGACTGTCTTGGTTCTGATCCTGATGTTAAGAGGGAAGGAGCCATTGCTTACAGTAAGTGTAACTGTTAGAAACTGGGGTTGAGAAATGGGGCTTTTACTCCAATAAGCAAACAAAGAACTGAGCATAAATAGCAACTCACTGCAGTTAGGAGAAAGTTTTGCTAGGTGTTTCTGTACAGTTCAGGAAATTAATATGAGCAAGCTCATGCTTTCAGTTGTTTGAGTAATGATATTATACCAAAAATGACTACTGTTGTTTATTTGAATGGAGTGAGTTTGCAAACTCTGCTGCTGCTTATCCCTCCCCCCCCAACAAATCAATCGGTATTGTGGAAAGAACTAAGTTAACCAGGATGTTACCTGCTGAGGCCTTTTAGGAGCAGTCAGGTTTTCTGCAGGACATTTTGACACATCTGTGAATCTGAGATGGTGGTGTCTCCATTGCTATGCTCTCTTAATCTTGTGCAGCACACAACTTCTCCCCTACCCCAGTGTGTAAACAACTTCTGTTGCTGCCATCTGTAGAGGTAGTAGTTCCTCGTTCTCAGGTGTTGCCTGGATGCCCTACCCCACCCATGGCAAGAAGAGTTCAACCTTTTGGGTTGGTCCATCATATGTTCTTTTTAAATCAGTCAGTTGACTATCCAGGATTTTTACCAAAATGTAGGAGCCTGTCTTTTAAACTACAGTTATGATACACTGTTGAACGGGTCATGTGTTGTGTCGTATCCAGGCGTTGAAGATGGGGTGGCCTTTCCTTGCACTGATACCCATGGTGATAGAGCTGTGCTGAATGTGGGACGCTTACGGTAGGGGAAGCTACTTGCCTTGGCAGTCTGGATATAGAAGAATGATATCTTAAACTTGTAGTCTTTGTGGGTCTTTCAGGTATGTGTTTCTTCTGGAAAAGAAAACTCAAGTGAAAAGAAAAAATGTGCCAATAAGGTGTCCTAATAGAGTAAAAAATAACTTCCAAGAGGCAGCCTTCATTTGTGTCCACCCTGCAGGGTGTGATAGACTCTCTCAAAGTGCTCCGTGAAGTGCAGCATGACCTTTCCTGGCACTGCAGCCAGGAGCCTGGAGTTCTCCCTTCCTGGAGCTCACAATTTTATCTTGTGGCATAAATTGAGGTAAAAGGTTCAGATTTAGAGCAGAGTGATCAGAGAATTAGACCTACTGCCAGTTCCTAATGCCTTCTACTGTGGCTACACGTTTGAGGTGTAGTTGTACTGGAGAGGCTGAGGAGAGATTTGCCATCCAAGAATATTCCCGTGTTACCCTTGTCCACTATTTCTAGATACTGGCAGCATCCACATAGTAGGCCCAGGGCATGCACAGCTGCTGAGATGGTTCTTGGCCATCACTAATACTGACAACAGCAGCTCCTGTCAAAGGATTCTGTCCAGAAATTCCTACCCTTCATCCGGATCGGAGCTTTGTCAGGGGCACATGAGGTTGGGCTGACAGTAGCTGGATGAACTCTTGAGTTGAAAGCTGTCTTGCTGAGTTAGCTCATGTTGAAACTGAGTTTATAATGCTTGCTTAAAGGCAAGGACTATGAGATTGTGCTCAGTGCTAGCCTTAATGTGGTAGCATGCTTTCCAGCTAGCTGGGCGCATGGCCAGAGCAAACTCAGGGCCTGCTCACAAAAGCGTGTGGTCATCTTCACAATATAAGGATAACTTTCTTTCC
>NW_009720336.1:69731-107793 GCF_000703405.1 Apaloderma vittatum
ACAGTTAGGGACTAATTTTTGTTCCTTGAAGAATGTTTTCACCGTTACAGTACTGAAAGTTCTTGTTCTATATTTAAATGTCTATTTTTGCAAAATGCTAAATATGCTAATATTAGTATTAATGCTAAATATGAAGAGTCCATGGGAGTTTGTGTTTGTTTAGCTGAATTAAAAGCCTTTATTGTTTTGTTTTGCCTACCCCTTGCAACTTCTGCAGCCTGAGTATGGAAGCCCTGAAAATGTAGTAGAAGACTGTTGCAAATAAATCTTTGATTTATAACTTGAAGATCTTAAAGCCATTTGCATGCTGGCCTGTACCCCAATAGGGTTAGGCTGAATGTAGTGTTAGAATTTTTGTCACAAATGCAAATATCTTCTGGCATTTTGACTTTGTTTTATCTGTGCAGAATTCAGGAACCTGTTCAGGCACGTAAGTACGAAATACTCTCCTTGAAAAGAGCTAAATCGTGTTCTGTTTGGAGGAGCTTAACATCCTTGAAGGAAGAGAATCTGAGATGCAGAAATGAGGAAGATAAGGAGTGGAGCTGTGTGTGCAGAAAAGGTTATGGCTGTCTGGGACCAGTGTCTGATGATTCACTGAGTGTTTCCTGTGACGAGGGACAGGCTGATTCCCCAGAACAACCAGTGTTGTGGTGCTTGGAGCCCACAGGTCTCAAATTTGAGGCTGTTCCTGCCAACATCCTGAATATCTACAGTGTCCCTCATGGATGTCTTCTGTTTTCCAAGCTGAAAACAGCTTGCTTTAGCTTCTTTAGAGTAGGAAAGGCTAATAATTTATTCTGAATAGATTGATTCAAAGATCTCTGTGTTCTAATGATAAACGAGACTGTCATTTAAGGAGGCTGCTGTCATTTAATGGTCACATGTATTAAGTCTATTTATGGTAAACTTTGGAAACTGGACTGGTTAAAACAAGAAGCTAAACTAGTGGGCAATTGGACAGAGGCCATGGAAGAAACAGCAAGGGCTTTTAAGATACTGAGCTGGTAATTGCTGCTTTGATAGGTGTTTCTACTTCAGTTGTATTAATTAAAATGTTTCCTTTAAACTTAGAAAGTCAATACGTGCAATAAACTGGTGCCGTGTCTTACAGAATAAACAAGTTTTCATCATATATAGGTGTTAATTCCTATCACACTAACTCAGAGTTCTTAAGTTTTTGATCATGGAGAATAAAGCCAATTAAAGGATGTATTTTAAATGGAGGTAATATTAGGAAAGATATTTCTGCAGTCAAGAAACTGTAACAGTGGCAGCACAAAGATTCTTTAATTTCCAAAATAGTATAATTGTACACCAAAGTCAGGAAAAAATGGTGCCAACTTCTGTGGATTGTTTCAGCTGAAAGCGTAGGAGAATTGAAACTTTTCCCTCTCTGAATGTCATCCTGATTTAGAAGTGTATGTTTTAAACTGTAAGCTAGCATCTGAAATTTGTTTTTTCACATTAACTTTGTGGCTTATTTTTGGCTTTTTGTTTCACCAAGAAAACAGTGGAAACAACCTGCTGGCTTTCCTTCCTTCCTTCCTTCCCCATTTCATCTTTAACTGTGTTGTTAATCATTTTTCCACTACACATCCCCTTAGTTCCGTTAGCCAGGCATGTCATTTCCTTCTTACAGGACTTCAATTTTGAAAATATTGACTGCTACAGAAAGAAGAAAAAGTTGTGATTTTTATGGCAGAGCTGTCGCTCAGAGTCCAACTGAAGAACTTGGTAATTTCTGCACTGATTGACATTGGAGTGGTTTGGAAAAGTGATTTAAGTGATTAGAGTATATGGAAGTGATAAAAATTAACATAGTTGACTTCTGTCCAGCAGCAGCTATCTTGAATGCAGCAGTCCCGAGTCTGGGAGTAAATGTGTTCTAGACGTGTTTTATCATTTGCTTTTGCCCACAAAATAACTTAAACCTGTATTGAAAATGTACTGCCTTTGGCAATATCCAGAGGGGGCTACAGGTGTTACCCTGTCACCCTACCCTCGATCCTCAGGGTCATCTACCTTCTTTAATTTCTGTTTAGAAAATATGGGTCTTTCTCTGTGTGTTCTTTAATGCTGTTTCTGTATGCAAAGTAAGTTTGGGATTGTATTTTAAAGGGATACTTTAGGACAGTAAATTGCTCTGTCTTCTGGTCTTTTGGACCATTGCTAGGTGTTCAGGAGAGTGGAACTAACGCCTCCTCTGAGCTGATGCTTCTTCAAATGGACAGTAGGCTTTTTATTTTTGTTTTTCCTGCAGGCACATGCATTTGTTTTAACAAAGTTCCTTGTAATTTTGGCTGCTACATTTCTGCTTTCTTGCTCAGCTGCTGAGTCAAGCTTGAAGTTATTTAAAACTCTGGGAAATTGGAGTTGATTTTTTTTTTTTTAAATGCAATATGGACCCATATTATTGCTATTAGAAGGAGGAATAAAAGCTTAATTTTTATTTTTAAAACGGCAATTTGTGTAGTAATGTGGACATTACTTACTGAGGCTATATGCTAACTAATGTGCGATTACTTCTGGCAGCATAGTATTACTCTGGTAATACCAATTCTTCCAATATCTAATGGTTTTATGATTACTGAAAAGGTATTTCCAACCCCAAATGAATCCAGTGGGGTTGAACACACTTAGTCAAACTTTCTGAGTTCTCTACAGGGAAGAATAAGGTGTCGAAGTGCAAATGTAGTCCTCAGAGATATTACTTAGAAAGAATAGTTTCTCTGTATGTGTTATACATTAATCTTTATTTTCGCTAGATTTCTACATTTTATATTAAGAATTTCCTTGGAGGAATGACCGCAAAATGTAAGTCGGTGTAATAAGACATGTATAGAATAAAGGTTAAGAGCTGTAGCAGGTTGCCATGCTACGTAATGGAGCTTTCTCCTGGGTTGCTTCCAGTAACACTAATTGGACATTTCAGCTTTTATTATATTTTTATTATATTTTTATATTGTCAGTTATTGAAGAAGGTGCAAGTCATTGCTTCTAATTTCTAAGGAGTTCAAGGACAAAAGTGTTTAAAAGCAGAGAGGACAAAAGTCCGTACTGCAGTCATGGTCCCGTGGGTATTTCGAGAGGTAATGGTGAAGCCGCTGCCCTCTGTGTGACGTCGTGCCACCGCAGTGCAGTGCTTTGGGGTCCTTTCTCATACCTCAAAATATGAATTTGCCAAATTCCTTCTGTTGCGCTGCCTTGACAGTCCTATTTTAAACACCATTGCAATTAGTTCTAAACAGCAACAGAGTTGTTTGCTTTTCCAGTATTTCTCTGATTTTTTTTTTGTTGTTTTTTTCTTTGAGAGTGATAGGCAACACAGGTTTCTGCTTCTGCCGGGAACCTGGTGTTCCATTGTTTAGCTGGATGTCACATTTAGAGACCTATCTAGGTTGAATAACAAGCTTCTTGCACAGAACACCTGCTTTGCAGAGCTTTTGAAAATTGCTTGTGTTCAAAGTGGCTTGCTTGCCTTCAGTACTCAATGGGTTTAGTTCATAAATAATTGCTTTATAAACCTTTGGAAGAGTGGCTTTATACGTTCTTTTCAGTGACTTTTCCCTTCACCCTTCTGTAGCTAGCAGATCTCTTGAGTCAATGTCTGTAACTGTGTAGTGTGGTGGCATCTTCTGCGCCCTAAGCTGGTTGCTAGCATAGGGGCTATGACTTGCAGCCCTGCGTAACTTAGCCGGTGTACTTTTTAGCACAAATGTGATTTTGTTCTGGTAACTCTGCTTGTGAAAATTGCTTGGGTTTTTTGGTGTGCATATGATACCTTTTTGAAGGTCATCACTTGAGAGAATGAGTCTGACTTCTCATACAAGAAAACAGATGTCTAGAAATGACGAAGTATTCTGGAATTGTTTCTCAGTGGGCTTTGTTGGTGATGTTCATTTAAATCTCTAGCTTGGGTGATGTGATTGTAGACACTTCACAAGGGGTTATGCTACCATAAATTGAGATATTTTTCCATGCTGAGTGCACACATGTGACTTTCTCTTCAGAGGCAGTCTTCAAGCAGCAGCCTTGCCAAGCTTTGTGGCAGAGTGTGGCTCCATGAGGGGAGAATTGCAAGGCAAGATTTCCAAGGCTTTTGTTTAAAAGTCAAGGGGGTCAGCACAAGACCAGTGTGCCACAGGTGATGGGGAAAGATATGACCCTCAGGTGGGAGCAAGACTGTCAAGTCCTCGGCAGCAGGACAGTGGAATTCTGACTCCGGAGCACACATAGCACAACCCCTGCCTGGTCAGGGACTTTGCCATTGCTTCCCAGAATAGGGATGCTCCCTTGTAAGGGCATCAAAGAAGAAAAGGTATAATTGATTTTTTTTTTTTTTTTTTTAGGGGGGGGGGGGTCCAGGGAGATGAATTTTCAGAAGACCTAAAAGCTCTCAAAGGAAAATGGTGGGAGGTTGTCTTTCTCAGGCTTGAGAAATGAAGTTGATCAGGGGGCCAATAAACAGCAGCGCTGGAGACTCATTCTTGCAGGGAATACATCAGCTGAGATATTCCAACAAGCCTTATCTTGTCTGTCTCTGCTATAATTATCTCACTTGGAGGCTCAGCGTACTAAGGCATGATGGCTACAGATGTTATCTGGTACATGATGGAAAACCAAGCACTTTAAATACCAAACAAACATGGTGGTTTCACTAATCCTTTCTCCCCGTGACGGTTTGCAAATCACGCAAACATAAACACGTTCTATAGAATTTTGAGCAAGTGTAATCTGCTCCCATTCAAACAGAGCCCATTGTTGCTTTTCACAGCTTCATCTTATGAAATCTGTAATATAATTATACCATAGAAATAGCAAGAATGGGAGGAATTTAGCTTAATGTGCAGTGAGCTTTCAAATGGGAGATACAGATATGCAGGAAGCTATGCACAAATTGAGCAACACACAGGCTGGATGAAAAACATATCCTGGCCTGGAGAGTGTGCTGACCTCTCTCTGAGCAGGCAGCTCTGGAAGGAAAGCATGAGAGGTTTGCTGCCTCTTTTTTAAGAGGTGAGGGGAAGTCCTGTGTGTGACTTGTTATCAGAGGTGGGTTGAGGTTAGCTTTGTTCCACCAAAGAACCAGGAGGAGAGCTGAAAGGGCTGGAGGGAGAAGCTATGTTTTGCTTTCTTGTTGCTCAAGAACACAGTTTAGCACTTGCTGCACATTATACGAGCCTTTCCGCTTTCAATCTGCCTGCAGATGGCCCCGGTTAGCTAATGAACTACCTGGGAAAGCCCCAGAGACTTTCCTCTCCTGTCCGCAGCAACGCTCCAGTCGGAAGCAGGTGAAGAGACCTGTGGTGCCTTGTTGGGCACCTCTCATTCTGCTCTGTTAAAGAACTTAGTCATTTAGTAAGGGCACGTGTGCATCCCTTTTCTGCCACTTGCAAGGGATCTTGTATAGGGCCTGCATCTGGCCATATGAGGGGTAGTCTAGTGACACTACGGGGTGTGAGGGTTAAAATGGCTGGTGTGAGTTAGCATGCTTGGTGGGTTGCCCGAAAACATATACAATGATGGCAAGACTTTAAATGTTCTTTTCATGACTAGAACTACAAATATAAAGGCATTCTTCGCTGCTCTTGTATCTTGCACAAATAAATTGTGATAGCAAGCGCCTTTCTGTTGAGCCATTCGAGTGGTGTAT
Organism: Apaloderma vittatum; assembly: GCF_000703405.1. NCBI lineage: Eukaryota > Metazoa > Chordata > Aves > Trogoniformes > Trogonidae > Apaloderma > Apaloderma vittatum. The sequence continues at coordinate 75,388 of NW_009720336.1, forward strand.
GTTGCATGTTGCTGAAACGCAGCCATAAATAATGACAACTTGCTGCATGGAACAAACAAGAAATTTGCTTTGTGCATATAGTTTGTTAATGCACTTAATAGTGCAAATGCGAAGTAGTCTGACGTTTAACATGAAATCCTCTGATTTGAAGTGCCAACATCTCTTGTTAGAAGGTGGACTCTGCTGGTGGAAAGGAATGTTGGTCTGTTCTTGTGGTAAACCCTCATGGTTTCATGGCGTTGAGTGAATTTACTCTGACTGGTGTCTCTGATTTTGTGGGCTCAAATCAGCATTTACTTCTGGTGCAGCAGGCAGAGATCTGTGTGGAAGCTTGCAGTAGATGACTCGAGAAACGTAGCTGATTGTATTTGGGAATTCTGGCCTTGTCTGAGAGCTCAACAGGAGTTTGGGGTGGGAAGAGTGGAGGAAAGATCTGGAAAGAATGACAAAGATGAATTCGTAAGGAAGAAAAAAAGTGATTTTTGATGTCTGGGCAGAATAACATTGAGGTGTTCAGGGGTTTTTGTTTTGTTTTGTGTTTTTCCAAATGGGCTTTGTCCAAACAGGGTAGAATTCCTAATTCAGGGCTGGAAAGCATTTGTTTTGTACTTAGTGTTCAAATGTGTTTCAAAATTGGCATGTTTGTGTGCCACGTAACCGGGGAAATCAAATGTATTCACAAAAATCTTTTCTTTGCCAAAACAGGTCAGTCGTATTTATGTGCGCTGGCTGGATCTTGCCTCCTCAGAGGAACCCCGTGTGTGTATTGGAACTGCCTCAGCTTTTTTTGCTTTTTCATGTTGTGCATTTCATTTGTCCTGTGTTGTTGCCTTTAGCCTTGAGGCTAATTTTTAACACGTGCTCTGCCTGTGCCAGCAATACAGAGCCTGTCTGTCAGACAGCGTTGAGGCGAGGCGGTTGCACAGGGGGTCGCTTACTCTACCCGACTGGTCCCTGCTTCAGCTACAGCACTGGCATGAAAGTTGGCACAAGGGCAAGTCCTCTCCCTGCAGTTCCTACAGGCTTCAATGTCTTCTTCACCGCTCTTTTCCTCATGGATTCCTTAAACATGAGTGTGAATGATTTATGGTCCTTCCTGATCCTGTGGAAGTTCACCTACCTTGTTACCAAGCGGAACTGGCTTCTGCCATGGGCTGGGGGGGTTCTGGGAGGGGGCGCCATCCTCTCTGTGGGCTGGGTTCCCTTCCCATGAAGTACAGAGAAGTCTTCAGTCTTGCAGATGGTTTCTCTGTTCAGTGTTTTGTATTATACTGAGGGAGACATGTAAAGACTTAGAGGGACAGACATGAAAATTAAGCACTAGTGTTCATTTTTCAGGATTTTAACCTTCACAAGAATGAAGCTACATAAGTAGTTGTATTAATTGTATTCGGGCAATAAAATAATTAATTTTAAAGCTTGTATCCATTGTGGAGATAAGAAAACAGAAAACAACACAGAGAAGTAGTTTCAAATTAATTTCAAATGTGTGTTAAACAGTTGTAAACCTCTATACAGACATTGTGTCAGAGCTGGAGTGGCTTTAATTTGCTTTACATGTTAAACAGCATCGAGGCATTTTCATTTTTAAATGAGAGGGTTCATTCCAGGGTTTATAGCGCTTTCTGCAGACAGGCCCATATGCATGTTTTCAGCTGAAGTGTTTCCAGGCTTTTGATGAGCAGGTTATTTTGGAATTGCTCAGCTCTCGATGCTCTTGTTTTGTTTTAAGGCATGTGTTAATAACCTGTGTCAGGAATTGGAGCAGAATCTGGACGGACTTTGGGACTCTTCTTGTAAGGCTACTCTTACCTTCATTGGGACGGTGGAGGAAGGGCATTAAGACGAGATGGCAGTGAATTAATGTGCTGGCTGTGCATTTAAAACCACCTCTTCTTGGCATCTCTGCCCTCCTAAAACTGGCACGTCACCCAGCAAGCAGGCAGCGCGCTGTGTGACAGATGGCCGTGGCAGCCAGCAGCCAAGAGGCTCTACAGGAGCATCAAATGTATTTGTTGAGGGCAGGGTACCAAGCCAGGAATGTCAAAGTGGTTTTTGACCCAGTGCTGCTGAGCCTCTATACATGTCATTGGTGTTTCAGCTCAGAGCTGGATTAACTGGGTAAAGGTAACACTGAAATCCCCAGATCGTAGGCAATGAATTTCTGGAAAGTCTTAGATCAAATTTTGCCTGCCACGGGGCGCAGAAGGGAAGAGGCTATCACATGGACCCTTCCTTTTTTGTCTCTTCAAATGCTCTGGGTAGAAATGACAATAGTGCATCCTGATGCGTTGCTGGGTACCTCATGGGTTACCTTTTTTAAAAACTTTTTTTTGAGCAATATTTCTAAGAATAATTTAGCCACCCTACATATTAATGCATCAAAATATTACATGGTAGAGACAACGTCCAATTTGTAGTAGCCTAGTAAGCTGCTGATTAGCTTTCTCGGGGCAGTCATGTGGTGCTCTGGATTTCTAAATCCAGCCCTTTGCTGATGTAGCACCACAATGCGTGGAATTACTGTGCTTCATCTTCAAAATTGTAAGCTTTTGATGAAATGTTCAGATTGGAAAGCAAATAGTAGAAAACTTCGTCCAATTCTTTCTATGTAATTGAATTTGAAAGAATAATTAGAAACCAATGTATTTTTTTTGAAAAAAAAAAAGAACTCTGCAGAAAATTCTAGTTTAGCAAATCTGCAACACAGCTGGCACCTAGAGAAGTATTGTCTGTGATGATCTGAGGGGCCACAGCATGCACTTTTAAACCGTGTAATTATACTGATTAGCTTTATTCATACAATAATCAGATCAGTGTCTGGTGAAATGAGGGGGTTTTATTTTGTGACATAAGATTATTTTCATTTAGTAGATTTCAGAGTTTGGTGGTGGCAGTGTGCTAAAAAAATAATTAAAAGAATTTGCCTATAGTCATGTGGGACAGTTGGAACACAGTGAGTAAATCTGTGTTCAGACTCGAGGGGATCCCATGGGGAATGCTTTAGCATGGATTTCCCTGCTTTGCAAAGGAAATAATGATCTTTAAAGCTGTCAGTTTCTCACCTAAACATTTATTTATAGAGCTCTGATCGCCAGAGGCCTCTCCTGGTGGGGAATGGCACCGAGCAGTGGAGCCGCAGGTGCAGGGAGGGTTGGTAACCGCCCGCCTTGCTCAGCGCTCCCAGCACCTCCCGGCTCTTACAGCAGCGCTACTGGGAGGTTCAGAATTCAAATCTGTTATCGCTATGCCACTCTGGTTTTTTGTGTAGCGCAGTCTGAGAATCCTGAACTCTTATTTTCTATATTGTGATCTTAATTTTCACACTCTATACTATATTATGGAAAAATAAAGACTGTAAAAAACTTTTAAGTTGCTGCAGTACCTCCAACTTTCTGTTTAGAGGCCAGGTCTGATTCTCTGCTCCTCTTTTACATTTAACTTAAGAAAAGATTATAATTTACGTAAAGGAATGTGGAACATACAACAGCCTCAGTAATATGTATTCAAACCAGAGTTAATTCTACTCTTCTGTTTGTTTGAATTTTAAAGAAAATGAAGGTTAATTGATACTATTTAGTAAAAATAGATTGTTTTTTTATCAAACACTATTTTAGCCTTATTAGTAATTCAGCTAAGTTTTTATTGTTGACTTTTTAAAAAAAATTATTGCATATTGTTGTCTCTGTAGTATTATGACTGAAGAGTGCTATTGTGGGTCCTTCAAAATTCAAATAACTCTATAAATCTCCCTTAATTCAGTAATATGTTAATTAAAAAAATGTATTGTTCATGCCTTTTGAACACAGACATTCATTATTTTGCCTGATGAAGTGACCTTAGCCAGAATTTGCTTATGTCCAAAGGGGTAAGTTTGTAACCTCAGTAAAGTGGTTAATTTTAATTAGTCAAAGACATGCTCAGCCCCTCTGTAGCTTTGAAACATTTGAATTCAGTTTTGATGGCATTATTCTCAGGGAACATGAAACAGATGCACATAATTCTTGTTAGCATATTACTTGAAGTTGACTTCAAACATGTGTTCATTGTAAATTATTATACTGTGTTTATCTACTGGGAATCCAATCTGCCTTTTTTTTTTTTAATTACTACTACTATTACTACTATTGTCTGTAACTTGTACCCAACAGCATATGTCATGTGGTGTATCCTTTCTAGGCTGAGACCTGTACAGAAACAGCCTCTGCTCCAAGTTTCTAGCTAAAGCCCCACAATTTCTTGCTTGGTTTTGTCTTACATGATGATAATTTCTTTAAAGGAGATATTTTATTTTTATTTCTGATTATGATTTTTATTGTGTATTTTTCTGTTCAGATGACAAAATGGTGATGGACATCTGAGTATATTCTTACAAATTACAATGGGGTTCCTAGGGTCACCTGCAGTGCCCAGCTGCCAGCTTTGAGGTCCCGTCTCATGTGGCAGATTGCTTGAAGGAGGGAGCTCACATTTTGGCAATTTGCAGTAGAAAGAGGCTCTCTTAAGTCGTGTTTCGATTTCAGTATTGAAATGTGTAAGATCAGATTTGCTGATCTAAATGACGATGTTACGTAGTACTGTGTATGTTCATGTTCATATAAAGCTGAAAGGATTCATCACTAACTAAAGCAGAGTGTTTGCAGATTAACATATGTTTGCAGAGCATGTAAGATGTGATTTTTTTACCTAGGTGAAAATCTTGGGGTTAATTCTTGATTGTGATGAGATAGTAGTTCATTAATTCCTCACTGGTTAATTTTTTTTTTTAGAGTAGTTCATTAATTCCTCACTGGTTAAATTTTTTTTTTTTTAACAATAGCGAAGGTTAAGTTTTCATGATGGTTTGTGTCATACCAGACTAAGATATTATTTTCTTGTTGAGATGATGTGAAAGGATTGGCTGAGCGTAGCAATAATCCTGCACCTTGCTAGGTTGGAACTTTAGTTTGTCGTTTTGTCTTGGCTGTAGTTTTCTTCCTCACAAGTACGGAATGAGCTGTAAAGTCAACAGTCGATTCTTTGCAAAATTGACCTTCCTTCTGAAAACTCTGAAAAACATTCTTGGGGTAACAGTGAGTATTAACACCTCTTTAGCTGGGAAGAAATAATTTAGGGAGCCAATTTCTCCTGCTGCTCTAAACTGATTCATATGTAGTCTCGAATGTTTTCAGTATGTGTTTCTTATTTCTTGTAATGTTATCACTGAATGTAAATAAGAAGTTTGAATTTGGTTATTTCTTCAATGGCATAGAAGTTGGAGTCAAAATACTCTTAAGATGTGGCATTTGCAGTAAATAAATCTGAGGAAAAATGATGCCAGCTGAGTTTGTATGGTGTTTAGTGACAGAGCACTTGAAGCTCCAGGAAGCCTCTGGCATCTGGGCTTGCTCACAGCCTGCTGCTCTTGCCCTGGCATGCAAATATCTTTCATTTCCTAATGTCTTTAGAGCTCTTTGAAGTCTGGTCAATAGTCAGTGAAACTACATAGCATTGGTTTGTAAATTTTGATCAGGTCATGGGTGTGAGTCAGTGTATTGTTTGCACCTCATGTCCAGCGTGAAATTTTACAGAAAATTCAGATAAAATGCACATGTGGGGGGAGGGTGTCATCCAACACAATCTCTCTCCATTGGAGCTTCATCGATAGACACATGAACACCCAACGCCTCAGCCAGGTGGAAAGAAAACACGAGACTGCAGAGAAGTTTTGGTCACCTCAGCATAGGAGAGATCTCGAGGTGTTGGAGCGAGTGCAGAGGAGGGCAACAAAGCTGGTGAAGGGCCTGGAGAACAGACCTTATGAGGAGCGATTGAGGGAGCTGGGTCTGTTCAGTCTGAGGAGGAGGAGGCTGAGGGGGGATCTCATCATGCTCTACAATTACTTGAAAGGACATTGTAGAGAGGTTGGTGCTGGTCTCTTCTCACAGGGAATTAGGGACAGAACCAGGGGGATTGGTTGCAAGTTGCAACAGGGCAGGTTTAGGCTGGAGATTAGGAAGAAATTCTTCACAGAAAGAGTGGTCAGACCCTGGAACGGACTGCCTAGGGAGGGGGTTGAGTCGCCATCCCTGGATGTGTTCAAGTGTCGTTTAGATGTGGTGTTGGGTGAGACGGTTTAGGGGTGACCTTGTAGTGTAGGGTCAATGGTTGGACTCGATGATCCCAAGGGTCTTTTCCAACCTGAATTGTTCTTTGATTCTAAGTCATGGGCCTTCCCCTGAGGCTCAGGTCGAGCTGTGAGGACGCTGCAGCAGTCTTTTCCTAGTGCTCTCAGTCCTGTATGTGATTAGAGAGTGATCTATCAGATGACAAAAGAGGACTGAAGCTGCTTGTGGGATGTGCTGACTGCTATCTCCACCCCACGTACTTCCCGCAGAAGTACCAAGTGCTGATCTCTGTTTAAACCGTTCTGTAGCTAGAAGGCAGCTGAATGACTCTGGTATGTGGCTTGGCTGCTGCGCAAGAGAACTACTAAAGACATTGCTTGCTTTATTTCATAAACAGACTTCTGGGGGCATATTAGACTTCAAAAGACCTTTCTTCCTCCTTCTTCCCTGAAAAAGAAAAAAAAGTTTCCCTAATGCATATTGCTTTAGGCCCATATTTCAAAATGACACATTGGTACCAAAGATTGTAGAGCTGAGCACATCTCTCATGATGCATTGCTCCCTATCCACACAGTTCCTCCACTTTATGATCAAAATAAAACACTTGAAATACATTCTAGTCTGCAGGGTGGGAGAGAGAACAAAATGCTGGAGGGAAACCTTTAAGTAGTATCTCTCTGGACTTATAAATAAGATTGCACTATTTTTCCCCCAACCCTTTCCCTGTTTCTCCTCCTCTTTTCCTTCAAATATTCTGACTGGTGCTGACAGAAATGATTATAGCTTATGAGTGATAATATAATTCAGTTTCCCTGAAGGAGAGATGCTATCAGAGAAGGGTTTTTTTTTAATATACTGGTTGAAAAGAGCCATCTTTCTTCCTAGAAGAACAGTTATTAATCTCTTACTAGTACATTTTTGTATCATTTTGGACATTTATTTCCATGCTGTGATATTATAAAACCAGGCATTTGTGTCAGTTTTGATGCAGTGCAACATGCTGGAACATGAAAAGCCGTAATTACCACTGTGGTCATTTGAATTGCTAACCAGATCCTGACATTTTCAAATCGGACCAATTTCTTAGTGATCCAGAAGTAAGCCTGGGTGCTATATGAGCTGCATTTCAATTAGACAACTCAACATTTCAAAAGAAAACGTGGAGCGTTCACATCCCCCCAGCGTTACTAAAATGAAGTGCTTTGCTGGTTTTCTATTGCCTCCTCTAGACTGAATGTTTTGTTTGTGAGGATTTTTTTGATAAAGTTGTAGTTACTGTTAATTTTGGTGCATTTTAAATGTTCCAAAATATCTATTTAAAGAACTTTTTCTGAAACTGTTAACACTTTAATGGATGTACTTGGAGCAACCTGCTTGGAGGTTTGTATGTGAATGGGTGTGCTATGTCATCATAGAATCATAGACTGGCCTAGGTTGGAAGGGACCTCAGAGATCATCTAGTCCAACCTCCCTGTTTTGGGCAGGGGCGCCACCTCTCGACTAGACCTGGCAACATATGGGGACCGAGCAGGAATCGCACCCGCGACCTCAGTGTTGGTCCTTGTTGCTTCAGAGGTGGTCGCTACCTTTTTTCTGTGGGCCCTATCCCTCTGCGTTTGTCTTGTAACTTGAGTTTTCAAGGTGGCTGGAGAGCTCAGTTTTAGCTGGTGGATGCAGTTGTCTGTGCTTCTGCTTACCGATGACGCTCTGCTGGTTGGGGTTGCTTGGAGGGGTTATTTTGTTCAAGCCCTCCGGCTGGGAGGAGGGAATGTCACGGAGCAGAGCCACAATGACAGTCATGTGCCAGTGATTCACAGCCCTACAAAGCAAGGGTGTGATGCCTTGTGGCATCAAAATTTTATCTTTGGAAGAGTAATTCGGATGCTCGCAGCGTCGCAAACCAGTGGAGTAAAATAAATACACACACAGATGTATGTATGTGAATAAACTGTTTTTAAAATAACCAAACTCATGTGCTTTTAGCCTATTAGACCTGAGGAATGAAGCAATAATAGGTTAATGGTTTCTCTTACACCTGAGGTTGGAGGAAACCCTTTAAAAATTGTCCTATAAGTGTGAGAGGGCAAAGTGAGAAGAAAGAATATTTACTTCTATTCTGCAGAGCAAAAGTGACAATTGCAAAAATATCTTTCACTTCAGTACCTATGAAGAAGTAGTACCAATACTAGAGCAGATGAGGAAAGAAAGCAGGAAACAAGTTGAAATGTGTTTGAATCAGTGTGAAATATTGGTATATGATTGGTATTTTGTCTTTCCCAGCCCCCTGCTCCATGTTTACTTGCAAAACTTCATATCTAAAAATCTGAAGAGTCTGAGTTTTATTTCTGTGGTCTCTCTTTTTTTTTCCCTTTGAGAAGTTCCAGAGCGCTTTCCCATGAAGAGAAGGTGAATTCCTGGCTCAGTGTGGGGAGGTCTGTTCCCGTCCTCGTGTGGGCAAAATCATCATTTTCCTTAAGCTGTGGATCTGCTTATTGAATCAAGGAGAGAAAGAAAGATGACAGAAACCAGCTGCAGGCTTCTTTTAAAGATCAGCCTTCAACCTTTCATATGTAGGGATTTCACCTTTCCTGCCTGAAAATACCAGATTTGCATATCTGTCATAATGTTTTTGTGTACTGAACTATGAAAGTGTATCTGTAGACAAATGAAGCTAGAAGCCGGCTTAAATTAGCTGTTGTTCTCTTTATGACTCTTCTTCTTCTTAAAGAATTGAGGGAAGTACTTTAATCTGTTTTTGTGAAAATATTTTGGAATATATAATTCTTATATTCCTAGTATGCAGTGCAGTAGTTGTTGGAATAGTACTTGTCACAGCGACCATTCCTAATTTTAAGTCCATCTCTCCTCCAAGTAATTTTTTACATCTGTTGGAACTTCCTGTGAATTTTGGAGTGACTGAAGTGGTTTTGTTGATGTTACCTGTGGTATTTAATGTGGTCTTTTAGGAACGAAAGTTCATCTTGAGAACACAGATATTTTGGATGTGCTGTGCTTTGCACTCAAGTTGGCAGTGGATAATTTCCTTGCAACAGATGTGTTTGATTATGGCAACCTGGGGCATGAAATTACTCCTAGTGCTAACCCTAGTGGATTCAATACGGTGCTGGGCTGTGCAGTTATTATTTCCACTGCAGAGATGTCTAGACACCCCACCCAGGGAGCCAGGCCCCCAGGTACTAAGCACTGTATGGCTCTGTAACAAAAGGCCTCTTCTAGACTGAAGCAGCCTTAAAAATATGCTTGAAAGCATGTTGGTTGTTCCAAAAAGAAGAGAGAGAAAAAAAAAAAGGTCTATTCTGACTGTGAAACTCCTGTGTGGGAGCAAAAAGTGAACAAGTCACAATTTGCACAGCACATTACCTCTCTGAGTTTTCTGCTTCTTGCATGTCTCGCAGTCTGTTCAGCCCAGCGTGGAGCACAGCAATCACCCCCGTGCCTGCTGCATTGGTGACGGTGTGCAAAGGACAGTGAAAAGTGTATGTGATACAGAGAATTTGGGGCTGGGATTTTGTAACGGGCTGTCCCTTGACCTTTCCCCAGTAGTCTCTGGGTGACATAGGGTTGCTTTGTTCATTTGTTTTGAAGAGCAAGTATATAAATGTCTGACTAATATCATCCGTGGCTGGATCTACGAAGTTTCAAGTCCAGAATGCGAAGCAATGGATAAACTTGTTGGGAGTTGTCCTTGTGCCTTCTTCCATAAGGTGCATCATTTTATCTGAACCCACTCAGCCACTTCTACAAATGTTTCCATAGGCATGGACTACTTGCAGATGCACTGCTACTCTCATGAATCAGCGTTGCGCTGTGTTTACTGAAGCACAAATCACAAGTTTCCTTAGGGCATGACTGCAGATGGGGTTCCTACTGCTAAGACAAAGCAATGTGTATGCAGCTGTAACATGGCATGTCTTTTTCCAAATGTATTTGGTATATTAATACCTCAGAGTCTTAGTTCTCTGGCATTTCAGAAATATGCTAGAGAGTATTGCATAGAGTTGTGTTTCAAGTCAGCCATGGTAGAAAATGGGAGGATTCTGACCCAGCCTGGAGAAGAGATGAAGGCTTGTGTACAGAGCAATGGTTGCTGCCATCCATCACTTCTCTCCCCTGTTTGTCAGGGAACAAGGCGAACCTCTTCTCATCCCTTGTGGGGGCACTCTGGCCCCTTGTCACCTCTCCATCAAGAAGCAATGTCACCTGCAATGACAGCACTGACATGAGTAAGTGGCTTGCAGCAATACAAGAAAGCACTGCAGTGAACAAAACTTGTCAGCTTTAATTAGCAGTGCTGAATGATGTCTTGAAAGCCTGTAGGTATAAACAGACAAATAAGCTGGTAGAATTAAAAACAGATGTTAGAATTTAACTCCTTTAATAACAACATCCTCCGCCTCCTCCCTGTGAAAAAAAAATTCTAATGTCAGTTAATGCCCAATTCTATTTATACATTTCTCATTTACATGCAGATTTAGCATAATGTATTCAGGGAGACAACATGCTTCTTATTTGAACAGAAATGGCTGTTGGTATGCATCAAATCTCTCTGCTCTTACCTTGTTCTTAGCCACTTACTCAGACAGAAGGGTCTTGACTAAAAAACTGACCAGGCCATATCTCAGGTTCCATAAATTTCTGATTCTCCAGAAGAAAGGGTAAAAAAAAAAAAAAAATTATACTAAAATCCTAGAAAAATGTCATCTGGGCTACCAGAATACACTGAAAACTCTTAACGTGGGATGTTTTCAATGCAATAGAAAAATGGTTTTATATGAGGAACCCCTTCCAGATGCACTGTTTCCAGGGTCCCTGTGCATTTCCAAAGCAAGCTGTTAATCGTGATCATATGCAACTGGAAACTGAAGCAGGCACAGTCCTCATCTGAACAGCCTCCAAACATGGCTGTGGCATGTGATGTTGCTTGTATTAAGCCAGCTATTAATAATAATGGAAAGAAAATGTAAGGAAAACATATCATGACTCCCTTAGCCATCAGATAAATCTACACCTACTTTGGTTTGTCTTTGAAATCATATATCTTTTTTTTTTTTTTCCTAAAACGCTCGAAGTCTAGAGAGCATAAGCAAACTGTAGCTTTTTATTTATCTTCAGAGCCTGGATTTAGGTTCGAGGTCCACAGTGTCTTGGAAAGGGGATCATGAACGTGAACACAATCTTGGAGCAAAGCATTTTTAGAGTAGGGCTGGTTTGGAGACATGCAAATGCTTCCTGACTGAGTAGATGCTGGTGTTTTCTAGCCCATTAATCTAAGGGGTCAATAGTCTGTGCCCGGGATGCCAAAGATGACATCCAAGCAAATTTCAAATGGTATTTGGCAAGGCTGCCACGTTGTGACAGCAGAAACGGCTGAGAGGAACAGGGTCTTCCCATTACAATGTCCTGGTGAGTTGCAAACGGGGCCACAAGGTGATCCCCATCTTACAGAAGCAAGAGGTGGTAGATAAGCAACAACTTTCCACTGAAAGGCGACATCTCCTGGCGCCGGTGTTTGCTTCCATGCTTAGCACTGAAACTGGAAAGAGAAAATGCATGTGGCACAGGCCCTCTGAAGCAGAGTGCAGCACGTCCTAGTGGTGGGAACACAGCTCAGAGCACAGCTTTTCCCCATCAAATCTTTGAGAACTTCTTTAAAGATAAATCTTCCTACTGGTACGTACCAGGAGAGAAAATAGATCTCTGATGTGACTGCTTTCACTATTTGAAAGTATGTGTTTTTCTGGATGACACATTTGATGTCAGATTTCTCTCTTGGACTTCACTTGCTCCTGAGGACTGAGCAGTGAGCATGGGTGTACTTCACGATGACTAATTGGAGTGCTTTCTTTTAACTATTAGTCATTGTTTTTCCTGGAGGCTAGACCTGTATTTATGATATGAGCTGCAAATGCTCCAATAAATTATGAATATACATGTAAATGTTTAAATCCGTGTGTTTGGATGAGAGGCAAGACTGGAAAAAGAAGAGCAGTTCTTGATCTACTCTCAGAGTTTCACAATATGACAGGCTGTCAAGGTTAAAAGGACCTTCACAGATTTTTATTCACATCTATATTAGTTGCTTGATATAAAATGTAGATGGCAAAACAGGAGAGAGTCATGGCGAGGTGTCAAGTTATTAAGACTTAATTGCTTCTAGAGAGTAGACAACTGAACATGTACAGTGCTGGATGTAAAAATCAAGTACCTGCTAAGTAGTGTGACTAAATATGCAACTTGAGGACGTATCTTCTATTTTCATGTTTTTGGCTTGCCAACACTCACAGCTCAATAAGACGTGATTAGTCTCTGAATCATTAACATGATAGTGCTATATAACATTGCTCCTGTTTCTATTCATTTTACTGAATTATGTCCTGAAAATAATGGGCTGTTATAACTGAAATCAATAGCTATTGTTTCTTCTGTTCCAAAGCATTAATGTGGTAAAACTAAACATACTCAGTATAGATTTCCTCTCAGAATTACAAGAGTAGTCAGTTATAGAAGATAGCTGTGTGTGAAAGACTCCTTTTGACCTTTTGACTCCTTCTCCCAAGTTCATACGTGTGTAGGTCTTGAAAAATGCAGAGAAGGAGAGTATTTAGGAAGGATTCTTGGGGACCTGAGAGAGGAGGTGAGCTAAGATCTGTGTGACCTGGGTTCTGGTCAGTGGGGGACACCCCAGCAGTGAGCCCCATCTCTGCAGTTGGTTGTGTTCTTCCCTCAGAGACCTTGCTTTGACCTGAACCAGCTATTTAATAATTGCTTTTTAAGAATGTCATGATTGAAGGTTTTGCTGTTTCAAAAAAAGACAAAAAAGTCCAAACCCACAAAAAAACTCCTGGGGAAATGTGGGTGTCAGCAATTAATATGGTCACAGTTTTGCTCCTGAAATGGCTTTCACCGATATCTTGTTACAGTTGGCCTGTGTTTTTCAGTGATGTGGAATCTAGAACTTGTGTTGAAGCTCTGAATTTGGCATAAAATGTTATAACTGAAAGTAGTTAACCCTTAGAATGACATCCTGTTACAATAGTGCTTTCAGCAAGGTGGGAGCCTCAAGGTAATTTTCTCTGCCTTTTTTTTTTTTCCTGGGGGGTGTTGTGCCCACGTCAATAAAAGCAGACTCTGTCCAAACGCAGTAGTGAGGTGACTGCAGCTGCCTCTTTTGTGCTGAGCACTTTCTGTTAAACAACTGTGTTGCCCATTGGGAGGACTCCGATACTTAACGTTTTCCCCATGTTATTTAGGACTTGGGCAAAGATCAATCACAATACACTATTGTTCATTGTGTTTGTAGGACCTTAGCTAAAATGTACTCAGAAAATTGTAAGCTGCTATTCGAGAAAGATGAATTCACACTTGTTCTGGGGGAAAAGGGCTCCAGGAGTGAAATGGGGAATGAAGAGCTTCTAACAGGTTTCAGAATGAGCTAGCTCACATCTGCTCTGTGGCACTTCCTTGTGCTCTGCAAGCATACTCTTAGATAAATTGGTTTCTATCAGTATCTCTCAAAAACAAATGTTTGTGTTTAAATGTCTGAAACATGTCGTACAGTGATAAATGCACCGCTAACTCTGGGAAAGCAGGAGAGACCAGAAGGAGACTATTTGGGTCAGGCTTTCCCCACTGATGCTCCCTCCCCACCTAGCTTGCTGGCCATGCTGGTGAAAAATTACTGTTCTTCCTTGCAAAATGCGAAGTACTAGAAATAATCCTTACTGGATTGTTCTTGGCTGGTGATGCTGAAAGGTTTATTATATTTCCCTGTAGTTGGTACAATTTTGCTGCCAGCTTGTTTTTCGGGTTTGTGTGTTTCTCATCCATTTTCAAGGAGTTTAATACCATGGAATGCAGAGAGGCGGATCGGGACATTAGATTCAAAGAAAATAGTGTGCATGGGGAAAGACTGTTTTCAATAGAATCTAAAATACTGAGAAGTTTTTTGCTGGTTTCGGTTTTTAATAGTTGAATTCCTTTGTCTATTCCCCCAGCATTGTCTGGGGTTTCTTGTTCTTTAATTTACTTAATAACAATAGTTTCAAAATCAATAAGAAATGAGAAAAAACAACCCCCAAAACCAACCTTTTGCGTCCTTGGCAGGGAGAGCTCTGCTACACATCTGCCGGCTGAAACTCGAGCAGGCAATGGGCTCCTGCTCCGAGTTAGGAACCTGATCTGCAGTCCATTTACGTGCGAGAGAATCTCGCCATGAGTTCACTGGGCTTTACTCCACACTGTGGTTTATCAGTCAGAAATGTGAACCCTTGTGGGATTTTGGTTTCGCTGGTGTGTGGTTTGGTTTTTCTTTTATTTTTTGTTCATCCATTTGCTTTGCATTTACAACTGTAACCATGTTAATTCTTTAAACCTTCAGTCCGTATTTTAGCAAATATATCTCTGCAGTTAAGCTCACATAGACGCAGCTATCTTCCTTCTGTAACAAAGCTGGCTGGAAGGTCTGCGCTATCAGTAATGGTAAAAAGTTGTGGTTAACAAGGAGAAATAACAATCTGCTTGGGATTTTACTGCCTTAATCTTGGAAAAATTTAGCTTGTCCATGTGGTTTTAAGACTTGCAGCAAATCTAACATTACTAATGATGGAAAGCAAAGTGTGTTTGAATTTTGGTTTTTGTTCAGCTAGAGACTGATTTATACTCTGTGGGCAGAGTGGCAGCCCCACATGTCTTTCAGTGGCATGAACTACCTGGCCCCTTCTCTGCAGCCTAATTCTTGGATTTGCCTGTGGGTAGAGTTCTGCTCTGGAAAAACTACTAAATAAAAATGTTTGATGCAAAAATAAAAAAGTGATGTTTGCATCAAGAAGGGCAAGCCAGTTACTTTCTCTAGGCTGTAGGAGAGCACTCCCATATGCCATCCTTACATCCACTTAGATTGATGAATACCAGATGGAAGCTGTGCAGAATGTTTTCTGTAGTATGCGTAAGTATTGCTGGCAGCTTTTCGGTTTCTGATATAGCAAAAGACGGTTGTACTTGCTTTAGTGAGTTGAGATAAATGCCTGCAGACTCCCTAAATCTGTCTAGGAGAAGCCATCAACTCCAAGAGTTTTGAGTGATCCTTCCTTTACTGTTGAAGTATCATGACTGTGGTTATTATTTAGTACAAGTGCTTGATAGAGACAACCTCTTTAGTAGCCATTAGTGCAGATAAGTAGCTTTTCTGGGCAACTCTATTTTTCATGATTTTTTTTATTTAAATCTGAGATGTACGTTCTGTTTTTTTTCTTTAATAACCAAAGACACATGTTGAAATGTTCACTAAATATTCTTTCATGAATAACGTATGACTGCTGACTTTCAGATTCTTCTGGTTCTTTTCCTCAGCACTTTGTCCATCTTGTCCATTTGGGTCTTGCAGCTGCCTTTTAATCTGCATCAGCGGAGTCTGGTTGTTTGTGACCTAAAACAATGAGCTGTGCAGTGCCAGCAGAGTTGTCCTGCCTGCATGCTCCAGACTGTGTTACTGACTGTGTTCAATTACTGAATGTGTTTTGGTTACTGACTAGCAGTAACAAATCTTTAAGATACTATAGAATGTTCATCTATTGAAATACCCAGGCATGCAGCTGTTATATTTTGGCACTTTGATATTTTTATGGTCTTCTCTGTCAGTGGGTTTACTCTCAAGGGGCTTAACTGACTTTGTTACTTTGCGACTTCTAGTTCTTAAGCTAATGGCCTGCAGCGATCTCTCTTTTGTAACCTTAGCCTGGGATCCGAGTCTGGTTTGGGTGTGATTTCCATGTGGCTGTTGTTGGTTTCCACCAAGCCCTTTTGTGAGTATTTGACATAATTCAACTGAGACCAGTTTGACATAATTTCAGGTGAGACCAGAAATAAAGAACAGAAATCTGTACTGAGAAACTGCTGCATAGACTGGCCCTCGTGGCCCGCTTGTGCAAGGCTTCAAGGGAGACTGCAAACCGTGTGGCAACTGCAGAGAAAAACTGTTCTGTAGCTCATTTCCTTTGGGAAAAAGGGGTGAGATCCTACACGGCTGCAAAGACTCGCTGTGCCTGGGGAACTGCAGGCTGTTTTCGACTGCTGCGAGCAGCCCAGTCTCCCACGGCAGGGGAGTGTGTGTTACCTCCCACCGTCAGCAAACACAGCCAGTTCTCTTCTTCCTTTGCCAGGGAAGAACTGAGCTGCTGCCGACTGAGGAGACTGCACAAAAGCAGAGTGGCCAAGTAAAGGAGAGGGTAGAGCAAGTTTGTTTGAACGTGTTTGTGAAACACAATGAAGTTACTTTCCCCCAAGGTGCCCGGAGGAATAGGATAATAACTTAGGATAATAATTAAGGCTAGTCGTAAACTATTCAGTGACTTTTTCTTACATTAGAAAATGCTGGCTTCTCAAAATGAAAAAAAAAAAAGTGTTTTCTTGAAGATTATTGGCTTTGTCAAAACTTTTTAGGAGGATTCCTAGTGTAAGTCTTTTGAACAAGAAAGAGATACACCCCTGTAACAGCTCAAAAGCCTGGTTGTCAGAGCACTCACCCGGGATGGAAGATGGACAGCCTCAAGTCCTTGCATTGCTTCATCAGAATGGTCCTTAAGTGTAGCTGGAGGCAACAGCTGGACAGACAACCAGACTGCCTGAAAGTGTGATGAACACAGTGTGCATAGAGGGTATGCTAAAGCTGAGAGCAGGAAGGAGGGTGGGTTGTAGTAGTTCCTCTGAATTCTGTTAGTGCAAGATGAGAGAATTCCCTGGCTGCTCCTCTGTCCCACGAGACGGATGTGAACAGTGCGTGTTTGAACGGAAAGAAGGAAGGGCGGGCTCAGGAGCTGGGACGACAGATCAAGCAGTAGAAGCTGTAAGCAGAGTGTTGCCTCCTGTCCCTCAGGGTGTTCAGGGCAATGGGAGTTGAGGGGTTTTATCACCCAATTTCCCAGCTTCTGGCTAACAAGGTCTGCTTTCAGCTCTCTCTTCTCTGGCAAGAGCTCTGCTCTGCTGTTCTCCCATAGCAGGTTTATAGGGTGCCTCAAGAACGAGGTAGTAGATGGAGTCAGCACATCTGACTTGATTGCAAGGGAGGCAGAATTAAACCCTCACTGGGCAGGAATCTCTCTCTAATTTAACAGTTAAAAATATTTTAAAATAATAGTACAGGTAACATGCAGTGTAGCAACCATTAGTCTCTCTTCCTGGTAGAGTTCTTAGGTTGTAAAAAACCTGAATTTGAGCCATAGCTGGATTTATGCTTATCTTTTATGCTGTACTAGCAAAGCTGGTTAAGGATTTACTTGTATTTTTCTGGATGAGGGATTTTTCCAGAACTCACTTGAAGATCTATTGCTTTTGAAAAATCTCCTCCTGTGAGACTTGGGGAAAAGGAATAACTAATGGAACAGACACTATAAAGACGGGGAAAACAGTGATAAAATAGTAAAAAGAATACTGAGCAAATTACTTTTTGCATTCTAAACATAATTACATCAAATGCGTTACATTATAATTTAAACCCCTGTGAGGTGCTGAGATTGACATTAAAATGTCTGTGCTCAAAATAATGTGGCAAGGGCAAAAAGCAATGCAGGCGTTTTACCAGATGATGGTGCTGTGGTTTCACAAAAATTCTCCCCGCTGCAGTTAATAAATTTTTTTGACGTGGCTATTCTTGAGCTTTCTTTCTAGCTAGATACAGCGGCAGCGTTAGCCCCGCAGTGCTGTGTCACTCGGGACTCCCGGCCGTGACTTGCAGTGATGTGGAAAGAAAACCGCTTCCTGCTCCGCAGAGCGAGACCCAGGGTGAAGAATGGCTGGGCTGCGGCATCGCTTCTTCTGGGGAATTTGGGATAATCTTAACATTTTGAGCGCTCTCTACTGCTGTGGTGTGCATATACGAGCTGCTCCAGTATATGGAGAGGGAAAGTGTCCTGTAAAACACTCGAGTGCCCTTCCTTCAGTCCCTGCAAACCACGGCGTGTTGTGTCCAAGTCACAGGTTAAGTATTGCAGAAGTAAAGACCCGTCAGAGGATGGCTGTGGTTCGCAGTGGGATGTGACCTGTTGTGTCAAGGAGCGTGTGCAGAAACCTTAGGAGGGGATGTGGTGCCTTTTCTCTAAAGCATGGCAGAGCAGCACAGTTCCTACTGAGGCCTGATAATCAAAAGCATCCAAAGAAATTAGGAGCACAAACCTCCACAAACTTGGATTTTTTTTTTTTTCAGTATTTATTCCTAAGATCATGAGTCAGTAGCATAGCAAGCAACTTATCAGCCAGACTTGAACAACTGACCGTCTGTGTGCTCCTGGTTGGTGAATGTGTATGGTTTAACTACCATTGTGTGTCATCATATCCTAGTAGACAGCACTTTTTTTTTTAGCGGTTTGTGAGCCCTGTGATGGCATTCGGTAATAGCCCTCATGTTGCTTTTAGCAGAGCAATGTGAAAAGCTGCATAAACAGAGTAAGGTCCTAAATAATTGCATTTATTTGATTATATACAGGCAGATGGGGCTCAGTTACACATGTGGCTTTTCCCTTTTTTTTGGTGATTCTGAAGTACAGAGCAATGTAGATGTAGACAATTAAGGATATTGCAGTCTCCCTGTATACTGTACTTGAGTGTCTCAGCGGTAACCTTAATTTCCCAGCTAAGCTTTTTGCATCCTTACTGAATTCCTTTAACTGTCTTTAGGGTTTATCTGTGAGCAGTCAGTGCTTGTTTAAAATACGTGAACTGAGGTTGACTGTAAAGAATCCAGTAGTACCCGGGGCACTGTTAAGAAGGTTAGAGTTTAACTACTGTAGAATGAAGTTTTTTCTCATATTTGAGATGTAATAGGATCGTGACAGTCAATTAAGGATGCCATCAAATGTTTTTGTCCATCTGAGTTTTCTTCGATGGCTCGGTAGAAGGCTGCCAAGAGGATGAGTGTTGAATGCTTAGTCTCTTGGTTTACCAGTTCACCAGTTACAGTGTAGGTGTTTGAAATTTTTGGTGATTTATGGTAACAAAGAAGCATCGAGTTTTCTCTGTTTTTATTTTGAGATGGTGAGGTCTAGAATCCCTTTACTTTCTTTCACTTTGATCTTTAACAGTAGTGGCAGAACACAGATCTGTTCAACTTGGATAAGCATCTGAAAATGTGTGTGCTTGCTAGTTCAGATTTATAGTACTTTAGTTGTTTTGATGCGTAAGTTGAACTCTTTCAGAATTGTATTTTTTTTTTTTTTTTGCCAGATGAGCTTGTGTTTCCTTCTCACCAGGCTACAGACAAGACATAAGCTATTTTTCTCCCTTCTGGTGCTTTAGTCCTAAACACAATCTGGAAGTGGAAACTGGAACACAAAAGCTATTGGAGAAACAAGAATGAGATGTAACTCAAATGTCAGAGATATTGTACAAGATTATAAAAACATATCTATGAAGAGCGCTTACTAGGCTTTTAAACATTTGAGAGAGGTTTGCTCTACTTAATTCATCTGGTAAATGCAATTTTAAGAAAAGTTTTCTTTTGAATTGCCATAAGAATGCACTCCAGTGGTTTATTTTGTAAAATAATAGAGTGAGAAAGCAACTGACACACTGAAGCAAAGTCCATCTTCTCAGCAAATCGCATGTGTCAAAGCTGGCTTTTAACATCTTACGTACAACTTGGTGAAGGCAGCAAGATGGCAAAAAAAAAAAAGGAAGCTAAAGCAATGATTGTGTACTGTAGGACTTCAGTGAAAATTGTCTCCTTCCAGCAGACTGGGGTTTTCTCATCATCCCTCATGTCTGAACACAGGAGGAGCATGTGGTGTTCTGAGCAGGAGCTGCACGGAGAGGGAGGCAGGAAGCAAACCAGCTGTGCCAGGGGATGGCAGTACCAAGGTGGGGAGATGAATGGGAGCTGCTTTGCTTCTGCCTGGCAGGGATCCCCTGCAGCCTGGGTCCATCTGTAAAATGTGGATAGATGTGCTGCCTTAGTAAAGTACGTTGGGTGCTATAAAAGCAGGGTGCTGCATGACAGCCAGGGACGGCAGCTCTCTGTCTCAGGAGGGTTGCCATTCTCTGCCTAAGTCTAATAAGCAGGACTTTTCCCATGAGGTTTTGAATCACGGGAAGAAGCAGGGCAAGTTCTGTATCATGGTGACTTGTGCCTTCTACATAAAACATTTTTGCAGAACTAATTAAAACTTTGAGAAATCATCGGAACTTAAATGAATCAGTGCTGCATAACTAACATCTTATGTTAAAGGCTTTGAGCAAATATCCACAGTGTATCAGTAAACATGCAAATTACTTTTTCATGTTGGAACGTGTCTCACTACAATGCTGTGTGTTGATAAAAGATTTCTCCGTATCTGTAGCTTTCCGTACTCCTAGATTTATTGGTTTTCCCAACCTCTCTTTTGAGCCTTTTAATATATGGAGAAACACTAACAAATGATTTACCAAGCAAAATTCAGTGTGCTTCAGCAATAACTAGCTGTTAACAAAGTGTCTAAATTAAGGATTGAAACAAAGCTGGGACCAGTTACTGTTCAATTATGGTTGTTAACTTTGGTAATCTCCTTTAAAGGGGATTATTGAAACTATAAAATATTTTCCCATGGTTATGATGGCAGTTACGGAGAAGATTCATGATTTGCAAAACCTTGGTTTGGCATAGTTTACTCCTGGGCTCTTTAATTGATGCTGTGAAGTAAATCTCAGTTTGGAGAGGGAAAGGAGGGGAAAGGATTGGATCCAGTGATGAATATAATTAACACCATTGGCTTCTCTTTCACTTAGTTTTTCCTAAGCAATAGCCTCCTGTCGTTTGAGCTATTTCAAACGCTGCTAGGCTTCTGGGATCACTTCATACCTTCCGTCTGTGTGCATCATAGATCCTAGCAAGCAATATGGTTCTACCTCTGTCTTGATGCAATATGGTAATAAGCTTGCAACTGCCGTCTGGCAGAACCAGTAGATTTGCTCAGTGGGTAAAGGCTAATCTGTCTGGAAGAGACATTCTGTTGCCAGACATTCCCAGTTGAGTCAGTACAACTGGCTCATGCGCTGATGGCTTCCTGCAATGAATTCACACTGGTGAAGGTGGACTTCGGGCTGCAGGATTATACGGACTTTGAAGTTTCATTCTCTGTGGACCTCTGCAGGTTTTCCAGAACGTGTTTCTGCTCGTCAACCATTAACAATTCTTTAACTTTGGTGCTTTTAGTAGCTAAGGATATTTTTTCTGTATGTGTAAGAGCTAAATACCTGCTGGCACAAAATCTCGAGTGGCACAAATGTTACATGTCTTTCTGTGATGGTTGAAAACTTTGTTGGGATTTCTAGACTGACTTGGATTGTCAAACAAAAAGGTGTGAACCATTAGGAGACAACAGCCAATATGTCCTAACCTGGGAGTGTCACCCTGGTCATGGACTAGAGTGAACTTTTGTCTTGGCCTTTTCAAAGCCTGTGTGTTCAGATGTGAACTTTAGGAAGCCAATGACTTGTGCAGTGATGGTTAAGAAGTTGCACCATACTGGATTAATTTGTTAAGACCATGTGCCAGCCCTTAACAAACGAGGACAATGTTAGTGCAAGGGTATGTTAGGGACACTGACCACTGAGTTATGTTTTGTGCATATCAAGTCACTTCTGTTTCCAGGTCAGTGCCTTCACAGCGAGATGTTTATGGGCCTCTACTGGAAGCAGGTGAAAGAAGTGCAGTACTGTCACAGGGATGGTGAATGCTATCCCAGATTATTGCAGAATTTAGATCGCAACATTCAGTTATATGAGCACAACTGAAGGCAAGAGCAGACAACTGCAGCATTTTAGTGGGGAAAAGAAAGGAGATGTGGAGTGGAGCAGAAATTTCTCATGCTGGCTTTGCCACCAAGGAATACACATTTTGTAACTATACTTTGCAAATTAAATGTTCTGCTTTCATGCCCTTCTTATTCAGTGTGCCTTAATTAAAAGCCCCTTTCCTTTGGTTCATGGAATCAAAACTGGGTAATGCTGTTAAACAAACACTTGAATAAATTTCTATCTACTAGATTAATGTGGTAATAGTTCAGTGAATAATGGCATATTATTAAGGGCGGATAGTGTATTTGAATCCATGTATAACAGTGTCAGTGGAAGTGAGTGTCTCTATGGGATACTGTGGACTTCAACTTGCTTTCAGAAGAAGCTGTGTAGTGGAGTAGAAGAGCTGAGAGGTATTCATACACTTCAAAAATTGATTATGAATGAGTTATTGTCCAGACATAGTTACAAGAACATAAACAGTATCATACTTAGAATTGTAGAGCTCTAAGGCTAAGATTAGTGGCTTATGTAAACTAAATTCAGCTAATTAACCCAAGATGATGGCATTTAGTTTCTCAGTTGTTTTCTGATAGCCCGTTGGCTCTCCACTTGCCTGATTAATGCCAGACGTTGTTGCAGCCAGCATTAAACCAGAGCTTTCTGAGCATGAAAAGCTCCCTTTGTACTGTGCTCCAGGCTTTGTGGGTTGGTGTGGCAACTGGGTGGGTCGTTTGCTGCTGTGGTTGGGTTGTTTGCTTCACAGCTTGTGCTCTGCTTAATAGAAGAGCACTGCTCTCTGGCTCTCATGAAGAGGAATCCTCAATGTTAATCTAATAACAAACATTTGTTATTTGAAGAAACCACTTTCTCCGAAACAGGCCACAGAGCAGGAAAGAAAACTTTCTGACACTTATAGAGAGCACTTTGTACTAGATTTCATTTGAATTTGTGTTTTAGGTTACGACTTCTGCGTTGAGAAACATGCGGTGCTGGACTGCATGGGCTGATCATATTCCTCCTTCCTGGATTTTCAGTGTTAAGTAGTTGAAAGAGAGTTTGTTTAAAGGAAATGCCTCTTGTTGGGTTGTACGTATTTGGAAACTTGACAAGTTTGCTTTTGTGAGCTATAGTTCAGGAAGTGGACCTAGAAAATGTTCTGTTTCGGAAAGAATTTTCTTAAAGTGCATATGTTTTGAAACACTTTTTTACTCAGATGGTGAGTCTAAGTAAGATGAGGTATAGTAGAGCATCTATTCAGAGTAACATCGTGGCCAGGAGGTTGATTGCCTGCTCCAAGAATAGCATCACGTTGAATGCTTTTTTTCCTCATAGCTTTTGGAATCAAGCTCTTGGTTCTTCCCTTAGTTTTAACATCTCCTGCTTTGTAACAAAATTTGACCTAACTACTTGATTTCCCACAACTGAGTCCTGACTAAAAGCGTTGCAGATAGCGCTGGCAAGCTTATTCACACGGCTTGCTGATCCTGTTGCCCTGGCTTCTGAAACATCTTGATCGTGACGAAGAAGGAATCTCCCAAATACCAGTCTGAAATATGTCCAGTGTGAGATTTAGCAGGATCTTGTTTGGTTTTTTGGGGGGTTGGGTTTTGGGAGGGGGGGTTGTTTGGTTGGTTTTTTTTCCTCTGCCAGGACTCATTTTAGAGAGAAAGCTCTACTGGCTTTGGTCTCAGTTTGCAGACTCAAACCCTAGGTACGTACATTTTCCTGATGTAACGTGGTGCAACACACCTACAGGTTTTTCTGCTTACTGGTATGTGACCATCATTAACCTTTGCTGTTTTACTGAGTCAGGCTGCTCACACCTGTGACGTACCACATGCAAAGAAAAAGAACTATTCTTGAACGCATGTGTGTATGTGACTGTTCAACCTGTCAGTTCCCAGCTTCTTTTCCTTGCATTACACTGGTGAACTGGAACTCTGATAAAGGAGTTATGTACAGTGATGACAAGAATTGATTTCCAATTTCCTGTAGAATGACTCTATCATTGCTTGTGACTCAGGCAATTTAGCTTATATTACAGTGCTAGCTAGGGGATATAGATCACCCTGACAGTCGTCTAGTCACAGAGCATGCTGATTTTGACAAGATATTGAAAGAGAGATTTTACAAGAGTTTCCTTTGTGGTACAGCTTAAAGTGCCTGTTTTCTGTTGTTGGATCATGTGTAAAAATACATGGTATGAGGCAGAATAAAAGTATTGGGCTCAGTTTGTCTAATTTGCCCTTAATCTTTGTGCTTGAGAGCCTATGGAAAAACTGAGAAACCCTCTTGTCTTGGATCTAGTTTAGAATGTGCAAGTGTCTGTGTTAGGCTAGATAGAAGTCCCAAGACTATTTTAGAAGTGGTAAGCAGCAGATACTTTGGGAAAGAGTCTGAGAAATGAGGATATAACAGCAGACAGTGGTACGGGCTAGGTGAATAACACTGTACAGAAATAGATGCTATGGTTGCTCTCATTCAAGAATTTCTGTTTCTAAATGGTGATCTGATTTGCTCTCTCATTACTGGAAGCTATAGCACTCTGCTTTTTAGTGATCTCATAATCTTCTGACGCTGTTGACCTATAGATAGAGTCCAACGTGAATTTGGGGTCCCATTGCCAACAGAAACTGCTTGAGGAATGTCTTTGTCACTGGTAACGTGAGGGCAAGGCCCCTGTGACAGCTGAGGAGAGGACACAGGGGCAAGGAGTGGTTTGGGCTCCTCATCACTCTAATATCAGGTTGCTTTGCACTTCATCCTCACAAATGCATGTGGAATGGGAGATGCTCGCATCCTTAAGCTGTTGTCAAATGGAGAACGTGGACCAAGACTTGTAAAGGTAGATAGTCACCAGAGGATGTA
Organism: Apaloderma vittatum; assembly: GCF_000703405.1. NCBI lineage: Eukaryota > Metazoa > Chordata > Aves > Trogoniformes > Trogonidae > Apaloderma > Apaloderma vittatum. Next base: position 100,146 of record NW_009720336.1, read on the forward strand.
CAGAATTCTTCAGAAGTTGCAAAATCTCTCTCCCTATTTCTTCTTGCATCTTGATTTAAATCGTCTTAATGTTAAGGGCTTTCTGTTTCAGTTAAGCCTTAAGTATTTTTGAGAACTGATCAATGTGATTTCTTTAACTTCTCTAAGAAGCTTGTGAGTCAGGGAATTAAACTAGGGGTTCTTAACATCGCATTGGTGTTGTGAGTCTGCCTTTGCCTCCTTGGGTTAAATACAGCAGAAGCCGCCATTTCTTGTCAGTTTTGCCAAAATGTTTTCTTACAAAATGAGCAAAAGGGGAAAACTGAAGTTCTAGCTTGGACAGTCCTATGCAAAATAGGGCATCGAAATGCTTAACACGTAAAGTCCTTTAAAACCTGAGTCAGACGACTCTACTCTAAAGTGACTTCCTTAAACTGAACCAATTATCTTTCTGTCCTTAAATGATAGTTCAGGGTTTCATTTTCCTGAGATTGTCAGGCAGGACAAAAACTAATGAGACCAAGCTTAAAGAATTGGATTTTCCTATTCAGCATCTAGAGTAAAATGTGAGTTACGGAAGTAAACCATACTGTGATGTTAATCCTGAAAAGAATTTTTTTCCAAAGGATTCTCGAGAGCAAAGATGAAGGTGAAAGGGAGATAGTGAGTGTCCCTGGCTCTGTCCTGATGTGTTAGGAAATTGTATTTACAAAGTATCTATCACTTCAGAGCTCAGACAACGATAACAAGCAAAACACAAACTGCATTTTGATTTCAGAGCTTCCATCTTGTTGATGTCTGTGTTGAGGAGCTCTGGGTGGAATGTGCTTTTGCTATTTGTATCGTGGTTTAATTCTCTTACAGATACTTTTGAAGTGCTACCTGAATTTAGATGAAGCTCTTTGCAGAACTCAGTCTTCCAAGTTCCCAATAAGCTTCATTCTTTTTGTCTAAATTGCGATATGTGTCTTACTGGGTTTGTAACAGTCCTAACAGACTTGGCCTGGGAAGATGATTCTGAGAAGGTCTAATAGCAGCTGCTCAAGGAAATGCAACTCTTCACAGGAGGTAGATTGAGCTAATCTGTGCAGAGATGAAAAAAGAAAGCTTTGAAAAAATGCTGAGATGTATTTGGAGGATGTATGATTGCCAAAGTATTGAGATTACATTTAATGGTGACGGAAAATGATTAAAGTTATCCTCTTCAGGCTATTCCTTTGAGATTGGATCAGGTTTTGTCTGAAGTACGCAGTGCTACAAGACTTGGGAGTCTTGTGAACTGATAACTAAATTTCCTTTTTCTGTCAAACTGTCAGAGAACAGTAGGAGTTTGATGAAAAGTCATAGTATTAGTTTCAGTATTTCTAATGATTTCTAGGATTCTCAGCCTTTCTTTATTTCAAAGCATTTGTTTGGTTAATTAAAAAACCCAGCCAAACAAAAAAAAAACCCACAAAAACTCTGAGTTTCTGCTTTTGGAACTAGTGATTATGTAATGCAAATGTTGTGCTTGATTTGTGATGTAGCCTTCTGAGGTGGAAGGAGCTATATGTTGTCTCATTGCTTTGAAAGCTTTGTGAAAATTTTTGGCTATTATGGTAAGATACGCTCCAGTAAATTTAGGATGAAGCTTCCTGGGTCTCTGTATTTGTCAGGGTCTATCTTTTTAAAAAAGTTTGGCTTCTAGCTCACTGTTCCTATTGTAGAATAATTCATATTTGGCAACTTAGATTAGGAGGAAGCAGACTGCAAAAATAACCCACCAAACCTCAAAATTCTCTCTGCCCTGACAGCTGCGAACAATCTCAAAGCAGACATACTGCTCTGGCTGTGTGTACAGAAAGGCTCAGGTAAGAGGCAGTACAAGGCAGTGGTACACACACATTAATTAGTGTATCACTTGTTTTTCTCCATAATGCAATGACTTTTTTTCCCCCTGCCTTAGTAATTAATTAGTGTTTGGAAAACATTTAAGAAATGTAAAGCTCTCAGTAAGAGGTAAATGTTATTAACTGTAATTACCAAGTAGGTTATTTCTTAGCTTTCATACAGTTCCGTTCCCTCGGGCTAAACACCAAGGGATGTACACCTTCAGGGGAGCTTGATAACTCCTGTTCTCATAGCAAAGCTGTGATAATGCAGTTTGTGCTAGTTTTGTCATCAGAAGAAGGAACTAACAACTAGTGCTAGAAATTTTCCAGAGATTGCTAAGGTGTCTTTTATGGTGTGGTAGAAATATCTTGTCTGCAAAACAGTGAAGTTTGCTGAAATAAAATCCCAGTTAGGTCTCTAACCTGAATGATTGCTTGACTTGTATTTCTGCAGATTGCTGTCTGGACCTGTTCAAATGGTGATTCAGCTCATTGGTCCCCCAAATCTTTTTTTTTCACCTTAGCCTTTCCGTGCTTTGTCTCCTGCACCTCACTAAGCCTCTGAGACCATTGCTCATGTTGTGCGGCATTGCTGGCTTCAGAGGAGGGAATGGGACAATACAGTGGCTCTGTTCATACCTGTCGGGCACAAGCTGTATTAAGCAGTGCATGTGAGGCATTTTTAGCCTGTGGTCAAAGTGATTGAGATGTACCCCAAGGGTCTTATTTAATTGCTGTAAAAGTTAGTTTAGCAGACACGTAAGGGATTGCTGAAAGGACAGCGTGATGGGGGAGGTGCTCTCCCGTCTGGGAATTAGGTCTGTAGCCTCAGGGAGATCACAGAGACATGCTAGAATAGTCACACCACTGGACTCCTTGCAAACAAGGAATAACTGGTTGGACGTGTGTGTTTGAGGGGTGTCCTAGGAGACTGCAAGCTTGAGGTGGAGGAGTTCAGGATCTTGAGGGAAAGAAACAAGGCAAATGGTAAGATTGCAACCATGAGCTTCAGGAGAGCAGACCTTGGCCTGTTTGTGGACCTGTTCGGTTATTTTTCAAGGATTCTCTCCTCCAAGCTCAAGAGTGGACCAATTGGATAAGCAAGAAATTGAGCAAAAGTGATGGGAGGTCTGCATGGATGAACACGGAGCTCCTGACCAAACCAGGCATGAAAAGCACATGCGAGGTGGTAGCAGGGTCAGACATTGGAGCAATACTCTTTTAACTTCTTCATTTAAGATGATGGGATGGAGTGCACCCTCAGCAAGTTTGCCAAGCATATAAAACTAGGAGGAGTGGTTGATCCACCATGTGGTTGCATTGCTGTTCAGAGAGACATTGACAAGCCGGAGAAATGGGCCAAGAGGAACCTCATAAAGTTCAGTGAAGTGCCAAGTCCTGCAACGGGGAAGAAACATGCCTGTGTACCACATAGACTGAGGACTGACGGGCAGTGCAACAGCTTGATAGAAAAGTCTTAGGAGTCCTTGTGGACTGGAGGCTGAGCATGAGCCAAAGAAGGTTGGTAGGAGGTCGCGAGAGGAGATCCTTCTTGCCTGCACAGCACTGGTGAGAGTGATGGGTCCAGTTCTGAGCTCCCTGGTGCAACAGAGGCAAGGATGTGTCCTTGGAGGTAGTCGAAGCCTGACTGGACAGGGTCCTGGACAACCTGCTCTGCTGACCAGATAATCTCTAGAGGTCCCTTCTGACCTCAGCTGTTCTGTGTTATCTGTATTCGCTCTGGAAATTACCTGAATGCAAATGACACTTGCTCTCTTCTTTTTAAAGCAGATAATTCCTGGGTAGTGTATAGCTTATAAATTTTAGTAGAGGGTTATAAAATGCAGCTTTTTATTAAATTTGGCTGTTACGTCACAGTGAGCTGTGCATGATTATAAAAAAAATGGAATTAATATCGTTCTTCTATTGAAATAAGGTAGTAACTGGGATCTCTCTGACAAAGACTGCTTCAGGAGATGGAACTGGCATCAGAAGACTTTCTTGTCTGTGCCCTGAGTAATTGCAGGGAATTTGAGCTTTTTGCTTTCAGTGCTGGAACAACTAGCCTGTGTAATTGTACACGGTAACAATACCTACATTACTTTAATATATTTATTCTTGTCCTGCCTACATCTACAAAACAAGGATAACCTTTACAGAGGTATTAACTAAGACATTCATGTGTGGGAGGAAACCAAAGCAAGGGAAACTAGAGTGTGTTGTAAGTCAAAAGTAGCTTTAGCAGCTCTAGACTTCTTCTGATAAACTTAACAGAACTTTCATTCAAAACAGCAAGCTGAAAAGATAATACTTAGATTGAGGACAAGGGCACTGAGAAATAGAAATAATTGATGTCGAAGTGTTGCTTTGTAGCTCTTAGTGTTGGGGAAAAAGTGGTCCTGTAGAAGTAAACATTTTAAGAGGCAGAAGGTGTTGAACTGATTTCATATCTGCTCCGTTTGGCAAATCAGGTGTGTGTTACTGCCTGTTGCAGCTGACTAACAGATAACGGGTGGGCACAGGAGCTGTGGATTTGTCTTATAACCTGTAGTACGCACTGACACAGCTGCAGGTGACCTTACCCAGAAGATCAAGTGAAAGGGGGAGCTGGGCATGCAGGGCTGACTGCAGAGTCTACATGAGCTGTCAGTGACAGACCTTAGAGTACATCTAGATCTGTAAAGAAGTGATGGTCCCTGTGTCTTATTGGCCTTTTGAGACTCCCCGCAGTCTTGGCTGGTGGGCAGACTATGAGGAAGTCCTCTGCCTGCGAATGACTGCACCAAGGCAGATAAAAATTGGGGGTGTAAAGCTTTGGGAGCACAGTTACTACAAAGCTGTTACACAGGAGCAGCTGGCAGGTGTTCCTCCTTTGGCTGTCTCAAGGGCAATGGGGGAGGGAAATCACTCCTTTTTACTAAACTGTGTGGAACTGGAGTAAAGTCATACACTCTCTGCTATGCAAGTTTTTTCTCCAGTGATATCCGCTTAGTTCCTAAAAACCATGTTCAAAAGGATGTTGCAGAACACTCGGAAGCTGGAACCGCTCAGGACTGATGATATAATTACTCTATAAAGCCATTTGTGAAGCAATTATGTACTATTGTTCTCTTTTGTTCTATATCTTTTTAAAAGTGAACCATCTTGGCAGGCTGTGATGTTGAATGCATAGAGCTGGCTGTTATGTAAGAATATGAATAATTTGTGTGCATATTTATAAAAGAAAAATGATGCTTTTACAATGTGACCGAATTGTTTACATGTAAAAATCTTTGTACAGAAGCAGCTTGCTGATGTGGCCAGCATTTTGAAGTAGGTAGTCTTGTAGAAGTCCTGTGAGTTAACTTTTTGTTTAAAAAAAACCAATGAAAAAATATTGAATATGTTGTTCAGGTGCTAGAGGTAATATAATTATTAGAAATAAGAACCATTATAAAATGTAGGGTTTGGTAACTTTTTAAATTTAATAGTAATTTAATAGTAAGCACTCCTACTGTCTTATTTTCACCTACTTCTGCAGAAGGATTATGTCCATAGCTGTAACCTGTCAGTAAATGTTTGCCTTTTGTGGCTGTGTAGGGGCATCGGGTGTTCTCACACCCTAAGCTTTAGCATCTATTTTGGCCGAACCGTGAGTACGTAATAAGGTGTGAAGCCAGGGTGAGGTTCCCAAGGACGGATGGAGTTAATTCACCAGTGAGCGTGGTGGTCCTGCTCCGTCTCCTGTGTGCGTGGCTCCTGTCGCAACCTCCGTCAGCCAAGTCAGCCTGTTCACAGTGGGAGAAGGCTTGGGAGAAAGAAGTTTGTTTTCTGCTGGGTAAGAGCAGATCTGGCTCACTGAGGGGTGAGTGGATACGCAGAAAAGGGAGGGAGCGGGACTGTGTGGCTGGGACAGGGCGAGGAAGAGGGAGCGGGGCAGGGAGCAGTAGCAGCGAGGTGTTGGCTCCCTGCAGCCTTGTGCCCAGGCTCAACCTGAGAGTCTGGCCTGAGTGTGCTTGAGCTCTGCTTTGGCTTCTTGCTGGTGATGTGAAATACAGGAAAAGGAAAAGCCTTTTCCATAGAGTAGATTTTCTGGACACGTGGAGCATCAGTGGTGCACATTGCCGCTGTGGAGCGCTAATTCCCCCAGTGTTTTGCAGCTATCGTGGTGAGCGTGGTGCTGCTTAGGCACAAAATCTGTAACTTCCCTGCTCCCTGTGCTTGATGGGCAAAAGCAGACCGCTTCCTTCTTCTTTTTTGCGTTTTGTTAAACTTGCCTGTTACTGTAAGGAGTGAGGCATTACTGATAATAAAAACCAAACTAAGGGTTAGAAATCATTCTTTATTCTTTGTTTCCAGGTGAGGGAAACTTTTGCTCTCTACACCTTTGAGAGGCACATTATTAAATTAGATGCCTAAATTTAAGAGTTCCGTAGAGGAACTTTGGATTCTTCTCATTATTTCTGTTGGCAAAATATTATTAATAATGTGATACCACAACAATTGGGCAACTGAGTATGAAATTAATGATCTTAGATTACAGAAATGCTGGCAAAGTTGGAGGTAATTGTGTTCATCATATGTTAATCTCCATCTGGGCTTCCTGTGAATCACTGAGTAACTTCTACAAAAAGAAATTATGCTCTCAAAGTATTTATCTTCTTGAATTTTTCTACATAGGAGAAAAACACAGGATATGAGACCTGTCTCTGAATCTCTGTTGAGTAAGGGATCACAGGAATTCATCCAACTTTATCACATGTAACTAATTTCCCACATTAAAACCTACTAGTCACACCTTGAAAATCCCTGTTAGATCATGCTGTATGGTTGTAATACCGATAACTTTGAGTTTTGTTGGCTGTGATGTTCTTCACCTGTAGCCTCTGCTAGTTCTATGAGTGCAAAATACAAGGTGGGAAGTGCTGTGCTTGGTGGCTGATTTTTTTTTCTTGAGTCTGCTTTGCATGATACCTCAAAGAACAGGCTTGATGATAGACTCTAACTAGGAATTTTATATATGGTATCAATTTTGTTTTCTATTGAAATCTGAATGCCGAATGACTGTGATCCAAACATTAGAAAGCACCTTACAGTTGATATTGCTAACTATGTGTAAACCATTGTGAAATTATTTCAGGTGTATACAGGAGGCTCCGCTCCTTGAAGCGTCATAGACTTCTTTGAAGTGGAGGTGTCTGCAGCATTAATAACGCAAAAATTTGGCATGATAACAGGAAAAAGCTGTCACGAGGTGTTTTCAGTTCACTTGCAGGAGCCTTTAAAGTGCTAATTTAGCTATCTAAAACAAGTTTAGGCCAGAGATACTTCACAAATCTGAATTTAGCTGTTTCAGACAGGGTTAAGGTAGAAAAGTACTTCCTTGTGTTTTAAAACAATGCAAAGGAGACAGAAAACAGGAAAAGAATACACAAATGATATGAAATAGATTCTTTAAAGGCTCATACAGTCGTATGGGGATGTGTGTGTACGTCTGCCCTTTTTGCCTCTTTCAAACTGTTTCTTTAACACCTCTTAACCAGATTTAACCAGACGTGAAGGTGCACACTGGCTTCCTGCCTGACAGAAATTGGTTAAAGCAGTCTTTGAGCAAAAGCCCGCAATGTGAGCTGACCTCTCGCCTTGGACCCCCATGGGAGAGTGTGTTTTGCATGTCTGAACTGTGAAAAAGTGCTCCCCTGTCAGGGAGCAGCCAGAGCAGGGTGAGCCGGCAGCCAAGGGTGGTGACAGCATGGCATGGGCAGAGCCCTGTGGCACCTGGGCTGGGTGAGCGGAGCTGGACAGGAAAGGCAGCAGCC
>NW_009720337.1:0-1091 GCF_000703405.1 Apaloderma vittatum
AGGGAGGGATCTCCTTCACATCTACCAACCGAAGGGACTCAGTTGAGTCAATCGAGACATCTCATCCCCTGCTTGCCTGCCACAATGACCAGTCCCTCTTGCTCACTTCAGGGGGGCACAAATTCGTTCCCTGCAAGTGAGCCCCTTTTCTGTGCCCCCATGGTAATGAATGGAGGTGGAAGAGATGGAAGAAGGCAGTGAGATGTTCAAATGGTGACATCTGAGGTTCCACACATGGTCAAAGTTATGTGCAGTAACCTTCAAAAACAAATGGAGCAGTTCATAGAGGCAGGGTAACACCCATGGACATCTTCTTGCAGGCTCTTTGGACTTCTCTTTGGCCAACTGAAACAACATCTGATGCTGAAATTAAGGGCAACTGAACCTCTTCCTCCTCCTGATGGTCAGGGTGACCCACAGAGATATTCATGCAACAGAATGGAGTCATGTGCCATAGACAGAGCTCAGTCTCTCTCTTCTCCATCTCTTGGATATACTAAATCTTTATTTCTTACATTGGTGTCATGTTCAGACCCATGTTGTGTTACAGGATTTAGGGCAGCTCCTGAATTCAGTGCTGCAATCCAGGCCCACAGAGCCACCACAGAGCCACAGGAGATGCCAGGGCTGGCATGGAAATCACAGGCCCCACACAAAAACCATTCTCATTCAGGGCGGGTGTGTGACAGACACCCCAGAGGACATTGCAGAGAGTGTTATTTGGTGCCTTTGGACCACTGACGGTTCCCATCAGTCAGAGGCATCAGTCACCAGATGCCATCAGAGAGGCAAGCTCTGTCCCTTCTTCTACATCACAGCTGCAGGCACTGTGTGAACACGCAGCACATCACACCGGGGTCTTTACTCACTGCACTGATGATCCAGCCAGGGAACCAGGTATTAGAACATTGTGCCTGGACACCTCTCGTCTTCAAGGACAGTGTCCTCCAAACACAGCAATGGTTCCTATCAAAGCCCAGTGGAAAATCAAAATGCAACTCGAGGGCACCAAGATGAGCTGTTGCTTCTTCAGGAGCACGAAAGATGAAGCAAAGATATGACAGGACTAATGTAAAATTCAGTAAGAGGAG
>NW_009720338.1:0-36337 GCF_000703405.1 Apaloderma vittatum
GGTCGCCAACTCGATTTAACTCCATTTACCAATTGTCTTCAAGACAATTAATGTGTTCACTATATTCTAAGGAAAATAGGAATATTATGAAATTGACAAAGAAATACCAAACAAACTCATGAGAGGTTTACCAAAGAATTTAGTAATGACCTCAGAAATTGGTTCCATCAGTGTGTTTGAGGTGTATGTAAATTAACAACAGTCAGAAGGGGCTGCCAAGGACCTGCCTACACTGAAAATATTTAATGTTAGGTTCTAGCAAAGTTTGACCCCTAACTGCTGACGCTCAACTTGATTTCCAATGGGCTATGTTGCCTGCCATCTGTCAATCAACATCATGTCTTCTAACTTGTGATCTCAGCACAAGAAGTGAACTGAATATAGATTAGTCTGTGGAACAAATTTCACCACAAGATATGCAGAGTCACAGCACTCCATTCTTTCTAATCTAATCACTGATCTGACAGATATGGAATGAAAAAACACATTAGCCTATGATATGACAATAAAATCAAGTCAATGTACTAAATTTTGTAATAAAGATCATGAACACATTTTTTTATGTTGTTCTGCTTATGAAACAGCTTCCTAGGGTGACAATCTGCTTCACCATGGTCTTCTCCAGGTGTTGCAGAGTTTCTACTCTGGTACCTGGAGCATCAAATCTCCTTCCTTGTTCTCCGGCCTTGATGTCTGCAGGGCTGTTTCTCACAATGTTGGTTTGGTTTTGCTCTGGTGGTGGTGTGGGGGTTTACCCTTCTTCAATCCTCTCTCTTCACCCTCTGGTTCTTTTGCCCTTTCTTAAATAAGGTTTCCAGAGGGGTCCCTTTGGTGGCTGACGGGCTCAGCTTTGCCCAGCAGTGGCTGCTTTGGGCTGGAACTTGCTGTGGCCAGTGCAAAGCAGCCTCCTCACAGAGACCACCTCTGCAGCCACCCTATCGTAAACATTCTACAACCTACACCTAATAAACACAGGTTTAACTATTATCAATGACTATTCTCTATGTTAATTAGCTAATGTGAACTATGACTACAGTGACCCTTTGGTGGATTTTGATTAGGCTGTTAAATCATGAAGTAGACTAACGATACATTTTTAGCTCCAACTACACATCCATGACAAGATTCTGAGTTTAGCACAACTAAAGGGGAGAAAAAAGAAATGTTTTGATCTCATGGTACATTACAAGAGCTCAAATTATGATGACTGTAACACGTAACCAGTATTAGATGGAACTTACAGGTTAAATTAATAACTAATTAGTTAGTTATATTGATAATAGCTTAAAGTCAATATGGTATTGAGATATCGAGCATCAGTGTTCTGCTAAGGCTGCGATGCCTCAGCATGAAATCTACTTTTGTATAGGCAAATAGTCCTAGTTACTTCCATGAGCATTTTACAAGTTGGTCATCCTATTTAAGGAAGTACCTTATCTTTGATTAAATACTTCTAAGTCAATGAGGGTATGATCCCAGATAGGGCTGCTGACACTTGCAAAATTTAATGATGTTCTTGATCTACAATTCTTGCTCTTACTCTTGAACTGTCTAATATGAAATGCCAGTTGAAAGCTTGAAGAATTTCTCAATTCTCAAATCTCCATCATGCCTTTTCCTTGTGAAGTTCAACAGGGTGTTTTTATGTGTAAAACCTGTGTTTTATCTGTCAGAAATGCTTAATTCAGTACTTACTTATCTTCTATGTGTGTAGCAACAGACGTTTATCAGAGAAAATTGTTGCACAATATTTCAGGCGGATATAATTTATATTAGGAGTAGGCTACTCACTTGAAAATAGCTATTTTTTTAACTGTACTACAACTTTTACACTGTTTCAAGATGCAGTTGTATTTATGATTTTTCAATGATGTGCAAAACTTCCTATTTGAAAGAGCTTCTCTGCCCAGGATGCCTGTCATCAGAGGCATCCTTCCCTCTGCACCAGAGTGAGTGGTTGCAGGAGAGAAACTGAGCAAACTTTATTGTTAGAATCCTTTTTGCAGAACAGCAACATTTTTTGTGGGGTAAATGCTAAATAGTAATGAAGAAAGTTGACACTATTCAAGAATTAGGAACGGATATTCAACATGTGCTCTGTTACCTATAGATTGATTTAGATGTTATTATTCCCATGGTGTATCTTAAGGATTCATAAACAGTCCTAGTTTTATACAGGACAGATCTTTCTTAATCATATCAGTTCCACACCACTAAGGATACAAAAAACGTCTTCTCTTTAGGAAAATACCTGTATATAAAGCAAGTTGTCAATCCCTTGCAGAATCCAAAGTAATTAACTAAGGGCAAGGAGTTTAATCTGTCTTTAAAATTACAAAACCAATACACCATAACCTGATTGTGAATTAACATATAAAAATATTACCGGAAAGGTGTGATGTTGATACATTATAATTAATGGATTGCCACTAAAAGATTCCAGCAGAACAGAGACAAGTTAGCGCTGCTCTGCCAGGACTTTGCTTCCTTGGATTTAATACAAAGTTTACAATGGTTCCTTGCCTAGGGGCTTCAGAAGGATAAGCCAAAAAAACTACCCCATTATTGATCACTGGTCTACATAATTTTAGAGTTAAGTTTGAATTCCTGAATCTCCCTTCACCTTTAGACAACTAAGTTGGAGATATAGAAGGATCTCTAAGCTATTTATTATGGAAAGCTATTGAGCCTTTCTTCAGAGTTAAAACATTTCCTTTAGAGAACTAACCTGAGTCCACTGGTTCCTTCCAATGCAAGATTATAGGAGACTAACTGCAGTACAATCACCTGCTCTGCGCACAAAAACCTCATGGCCACAGCACTTGTACGGGAAATGGTTCCCGGAGGCAGTCTTTGGTTCACCCAAACGAATTCAAATCCCTGCTTCCCACTCAGAGGGCTGGAGGACTAAACGTATTGTTATCCTTTTGTCTGAAGCTGTGAAACTGCACCCAAGAGACATCTTGTCTGCTTGTAGAACTTCTTAGGGGTTTTCTCTTCTATGGGATTGTTTCCAGATTCAGCCCAGAGGACAGCTGCACAGCTTCAACAGGAGAAACACTCTCTCCTCTCTTGTGCTTGAGACTCTCTCTTCTCTTAATTAACAATCTGGGTACTCAAGGAGGGGGGTGTGACATCCTCAGACAGCAGAGGAAACTGATGTCTCAATTGTTTCCATCATTACTTTATCAAAAATATGCTAGCATCTCATCCCTGGCCTCATTTTTTAAAAGGAGGCAAGCGCAAATGCACAGGTGGGGGAACCTGACCATTTTGAGAGGCCCCACAAACTGCAGCAGGGTACCTCTGTTGCAGATTAGCAGTGAGCAGAGCAGTTTGGTCCTCCTTAAGGAACTTATAAAGTGCAACTAGAGATCAGCAAATTCTGTGAAGGATTTTCTGGATCACAGTTTCTATGTGTTTCGTACCTCTTTCTTTCAAGTCAGCCCAACAATTTGAGGCTAATAACTCCATAAAATGCTTTTCCTTACTTCACTAGCTATGTCCCTGTATCATGAGGAAGACTCCCTCTGAAGGACTGCAAGGAGAGCGAGTGCTGTGGATGTCTGTGCTGGTCAGTCACCAGAGGCAAAAATTGATCAGATATCAATTAACACAGCTGCAAATACTGTTCAGTTACTTGGAAGTTTTCCATGAATCTGCAAGGAGATCAATCAGCAGAGAAGGTGTTTTATAGAGCAGCCAAGTAGAATGCACTTTAGTTGAGGAAATTTGAGGGAAAGTTAAAGCTTGCCAAATAGCTTTTGCCTTACAGCAAATGGTTCATTTGGAGACAAAGCGTAACAGTCAGCTCTCAACATACTAGTATCAAAACTTTCTGATAGCAGTTTTTTCATATTTAGCCTGAAGACAATTACCCTTGAGTACTATCACAGCTCTTCTGAAAACTGTTGGCTGCTACTCTGGGCCCTCATGTCCAGAAGCTTAAATTGGCTGCCTATGCTGAATATAATGAACACATAAAGAAAAGGGATTACCAGTGTATCCCTCCACGTGTATTCAAGTAGTTTCCTGAAAATGTAAGTATTTTATCAATCCCCTCTCTTTAAGCAATGGTATTAAACACTTAATTGGGATTATGCAGTAATTGCAGGCAATAAATTTGAAAAAGTAGGTGCAATTAACATCATTACGTGACAGGGAAAGATAGACACGAAGTCAGTTCTGCTCATTCGATAATATATGGGCTTTTGCTGTGAATTTCAGTGTTGAGATATTGCAAGTCAAGATCAAACATTCCAATTTTCCAATAATTCACCTGTGTGATTACAGTTCAGCCTTTTTTGTTAATTTGCTTTCTTGTAGACATGAGTATAGAGACTAACTTGTCAATGGAGCTGTTGTAATACTATGAGTCTTAAATTAAGGAATATGCAAGTTATTATTAATTGTAATGTTAAATAACTTGGTGTTCAGAAGCAATTTTTCTCTTCAATTCACGAAAAATTATTTTGTCTCAGTCCTAAGTATCAGACTGCTTCTAGTTTGGGGTAGTAGAAATGTTTAGTTACTGAACAGGCACACGTCAATATCTAGAACTAGCTGCAGAGATGTTCAAAAGAAACAAACCCTAGTAGTCTATGCATCTTTAATCCAAAGAGCATTCATGACCCTTCATTATTTTTAACTGAAAAACAAAGCAATTTGTCTAAAGTGTTGTGACAAATAAATCACTGCATTGAAAAGGTAAAATAGTAATGAAATATTCTAACAGTTGCAGTGAAGCAAAGAAGCATATCCTGAATGGTTTTTGAGATCCATTTGTCATTAATTTATTGGCACAACTCTGTAAATATTCCATTATAGAAACAACCTAACCAGCTATCTGTGAAATCCTATATGTCTGCCAGTTGGTGATTTCCTTTTGAAACTGTCAGCACTTTTAACTGTACATAAGGCAACTTGCTGCAAGGGATGAAAGAATAAACAAGATCAATAGCACAACTTTTTTTCGTATTGAAACGCAGGTGGAGCAAATAATCTACTGAAGCCAAGAGCACAAGTTAATTGAATCATGTGAAGACACGGTCATATGTTATTCTGGAAACTTAGCAGAGTATAGTATAATGCTACTCTCTTTATTTTTAAAGGAACAGTCATACTGCTGTTCTTAGGCATTTCATTTTGCTGTATATGTAAAAAGTTGAATGACAGGCATATTGTAAGAACAAACCCTCATTTAACACTTTTGTTCACTATGAAGCTGCAGTGCACAGCTTTTCTTAGACACTTTAATGATGTTTGTTTCTAACATGCAGCGTTCACAAACCCAACCAGAACATGTGGAACAGTCTGACTATTACTATCAAGTACACCTCCAGCCTGCCTCCTCTGTTACAATTAACTGGAAGTCTATATTGATTTTCAGACCTAGGCTCTACCTCCACTGCTTACAGCAATAGAGCTGTCTCTAGAAAGACTCTTAACTATCCTTATCATTGAATAGTTTATATTTTAAGATGATGATGATGATGATGATGATGATGGTGGTGGTGGTGGTGGTGGTGGTGGTGGTGGTGGCGGCGGCGGCGGTGATATCTTCCTAACAAGACATAGATCCTTTTTTAGAAGAAATGGCTCAGCAGCTCACATCTTGGAACACAGCCCAAGTCTTCAACTGCAGCCTTCTTATCCCTCAATTTTTCAGCCAGCTTCCCATAACTTCAGTCTTCTGCTTAAAATTTACTGGCAACATTGGTTTGGGCACTTCAGACTTGACTTTTATCCTTATTAGCGCACTTACGCTTGCCTTCCTTGGCACACAAACTGATGATGGTCTTCCAGTGAGGGGGAGGAAGGAAAGAAGAACAAGTAACAAGGTAATAATACACAGAGTTGTTTGTTACGTTATGTGAACAAAGGCTGAAACAACTGAGTCACAATCTCAGAATGAGCCTGACATCTTGGTCTTCCCCAAAGTACAAAGAAGAAGGAAATACACAAACCTACTAGCTAAAAAGGCATGTGGCTTGGAGGGACTCTTAGCCACTGTAGAGTCAGTCTAGACAGCTGCTCTGTCCCACACTAGCTCTGGCAAAGGGCAACAGGACAGGATGCAGCCAACATGCAGTATTGTCACTTGGCATGTGGCCCTGCTAGCTGACATGATTTGAAGCGACCATCTACACTGTGACAATGTTTTCAGTCAAGCCAATTCATGCAGTTTCTCTGGGTTTTTAATGTAAAGATGAACTTTCAATTTTACAACAAAGTGAAAATTTATTTAATATTCAGTGTACTGTGCAATCTGCAGTATATCGCAACACTTGAATCTACGTATACTTTCTCCCAAACAAAATAAGAACTGTGGCTTTCCTATTTTCACCATTCCACCACAGATATTTTTAAAAATACATACAGACAGTAGCCACAGTTCTGTGGGTTGTCTGAATTGTCAGCCTTATCCATGACAAACATTCTTCACAGCTCTTACAGCAACTGAATCAGATTTCATGTGTATATATCACACAAAGACATACATGAGTCTATACTTACGTATGTAAATAAGTATAGAAAGAAATACATATTTCACACACAGAGTTATCAACGTCTTGCATTTGTATCTGAAAGGAGCATTTGAGCTACTCAGTTTTAATTTTCAGCAACACAACGGCCAGCTGAATATGTCAGTCCCTTGAGTTTTAAAACTTAACAAGCTCATTCTGGCTGTACCAACAAATCTAGTTCCCACAGAATTTTTTCTTTCTCACATTTTATATGCACTCTTTATGAAGTTCCAACTTTCCCCTTTGCTTCTTTTTTGGCATTTTTTACATCCTATAATACTCTTCCTTGCAATTCAGAATCCTTCAGTAGGGCATACTGATTTTTCTTTCAGCAAAGAAGGTATTGGTTACAAAAGCAGCTTTGTCATAAACAAATCATGCTTTTTAGAAATAGCAAAAAATGATCAACTTTTGATTTGAATGATTAAAAATTATATGAACCTTTTTAGGTTTATGTCTTTTTTTTTACATAATGCATATTTAAAACATTAAAAAAAATCCACAAAAAATCTATTGAAATTTCTTAGATAAATTGAAAGATCTTGAAATACTGTGACTTCCTGCCTAAAGGAAAATCTTGCCCTGGGCAAGTGTTAGCCACATTTCATTTTACCATCATTCCACCTTTTTCTCCCTTATTATGCTTGTAAGACATATTCATACGTAAATATTCATATTGTTTACTCAAAATGTCCCTTCTTCCTTTGAAGCGCCCAGTATGGCACACCTTATTTATCTATAGCATCTGACTCTACAAAGCAATTCAGCTACCAGTCCTAAACCCTGTGTGTGGGTGATGAAGCTGATAGACCAAACAGATTATTGTCTTTGAAGGAAAGGTAGACATCAGGGGTGTCGCATCTGTTTCACTGTTTTGTGAGCCAACGCTCCCACTCCTGCTCATGTGCTGGGGTCACATAACCACACAAAGGTGTGGTGTTACCTGGTGCTATGTGATAGCACAGCAGCAAAAGCTTGCAGGGTCCTCAGAAAAGACAAAGGCATGGTGTAGGCTACCAGAAAAAATTCATAAACATACTGTCAAAAAACTGAGCACCTCTGGTGCTACAGATGGAAGACGTCAATGGGAATTAAGTTGTTTCAGTTCTGTCCTTCTCTAAAACTAATTTTCCCTGACTAAGTCTAACTACCCTGTTTTTAAAGTAGTAACGATTGTATCACATTATTATGTCTCCACACACATACAGCATTTTAAAAATGCCATGTGTCTGTAGCCATAATTGGAAAAAAACAGCATTATGCCTGTGCCTCAAAACCTGACAGATTCAGAAGTTTGGCACCAAAAGCTCTTTCTGAGTTTCAGTATGAACTGGGACAGAATGTTTCCCCACTTCAGATCTCAAGTTTCTTTCATTCCAAGTCATTTTTTTTTATTATATAAAAGTACCAATACTCTAACTTACTCAAAACCCAAAAAAACTAACAAAAAAACTCTTTTAGGTCAGAGTCATCCCTCAAACCAAAGTGGTTTTTTTTGTGCTTTGGTTTTACTTTTTTATGTTGTTTTCTATTTTATTGCCCCCACATCCAAAGTAACCTGTACGTTTCGCCAATTTAACTAAAATGTTTTCAAATTGTTTTGAAACCTAGTTGCCTTGAAATTCAAGTTCAATTTCCTCAACCCTCATTGTTTCATATGAGGAAATACTCAAAACAGTCACAGGGAAAATGCATAAGTGAAACGCAGAAATACTTCTTATTGCCTTAAACATTTTGTGCCAGATAGAGAAGGTTTACAGAGCATGAGAATTACCCGTGTTGACCAGAGAGAAAGAGTTCTGTAGGACAAAGATGAAGCTATCAGAACTACCTCAATGCTAATCAGAAGCAGAAGAGAACCTGGCCAGGGACACACAGAGGTGTGCTTTCAGCAGATTTCTGTAGGAAATTTACCCAGAAGCTGAATGAGGGCACAGCCTGTGTTGAGTGATCATCAGGTCTTGGCTTCTCATCCATTAGGGAGCAGCTGGCCCTCATTACTCCCTGACAGGAATGGAGAACAGTGGCCAGATGTTTAAATTATTGTTATTTTTTGAATGGCAAGAAGTAGATTTCTTAGTTGGCTCCAGCACAGGCCTTCACTGGGTCTGAGGGGCAGCACATCAGGAGAAGAGCTGTGGCAGGAACCACAGACCTTACACGAGGCACAACTCAAGGAGAGTTTTGGCCTTTGTCTCCTTTACCTATTACTTCTAATTAGGTGGGAGACAGTTTAAACTCAGCATAGTTTAATCTAGAAAAATGTATAACGTTTCCCACAACTGGAGTAACTTACCTCAGTTACTAAGTAAAACCGGCTTTGGTGAGCAGAATCTAGCCTACTCAAGACTCAGTATTTGAGGATTTTTCACTACAGAGCTTGGAAATTATGTTATACATTGCATAAAGGAAAACTGTAATATTGTAAAGTCAACAGTAAGCTTTGCTAACTGACGTTGTATTTCTACTGAAGATACAGAGACATTTATACAGTCTGATGAGGTGAACATTTTGTTTTTCCCGATTTTTGTCTGATGTACATACTCCAGTCCTGAATTTTGCCCCTGGAGCAACCTTATCATTTCTTCAATTAATTTTTTTCCCATTACTATGAAAAATGTTTGAAGTCTGAGCAACTCCTTTCATAAGAAAAAGCTTCACATCTCTGTGAAAACCCTCTTCAAAACTTCACATCGCAGTGGGAAGAAAAGCCTTTATAAAAGCTCACATTGTTTGAAGCAATTATCTTAATCTCTCTCCACTGAGTGGTTATATCATTTTGAAGATATGTACATAAGTGAGCAGAGTCTTTCACCCTGCTCAGGCACTTTGTTTATTTAAAGGTCTTTCACCACTGTCAGTGTTAGTATATTAAGCAAATCCCTCTCATTAAGCTGAGAAATGTGCATATCTCATAGATAAAACAAGAAATTCACTTTATAATACTCATTTTAGGCCTTAGAAAGCAATGTAATGAAAACAAAACCTGGTTCAGACCATTTTATTAAAGACCAAAGAAGCACTGGATAGCAATATAAAATCCAAGAGCAGGGGAAAAAAAAGTAGAAAAAAAAAAAGTGAGGCCAGCAATTTTGTATATATATGCACATAGGTATTGAATATATATGAGATATATGATGACTGTAACTAGCCTACATAAAAATATCATTAAAGATAAAGATCTACTTGATACACTAAAGCAAGATTTTTGGGGTATTTTAGAATTAGTTGTTGAAATGTTACATTCCGATACGAATCTGAATTATCCATTCAGCTAAATAATTTTAAAAAATATTTGGTACAGACCTATAAAGTTGCAAAGTCCTCAGCGTGAATAACACCATCTGCAACTAAAGTGATGGTGGTTTCATGGTTTCCTATCAGCTGAAATGTCAGATTTCAGCTACCTGTAATGAACATTTTCAACTTAAACCAACTTAAACTTGAAACAAGGTATTTTCCCAAGCCATGCAGAAGAGCATAAACATTTAAAAACAGAAAACATCTCAGCAAAGTTTGAAATTAGAATAATGTTCACTTCTGCCACAGCAGTGTTTAGTGCTTATTATAAATTGTTTATTAATTATGCCACTCTCAAAGAATACTAGACAGCAACTTCCATGTTGAGATGGCTGACAGTTTTTACTCAAATGAATTTTCAAGAAGTTCTCATTTAGTTCCTATCTGCTTAACTTCAAAATAATCTCTTCAAAGATTGTATTGGCTGTATCACTGAAGAAATGAATACAGCAAAGCTTGTGCAAGAAGAAAGTACTTCATAGTCACTAATATTGTAATCTCTGGAATTTCCTTGGGTTTCTCTACCTGTCACTAGTAAGATCCTCTGTCATTTGCTGACCCTTTGTTCTTTATCCACTCACTGCCCTTTGATTAGAAATAGAGAGATAGTGAGAAGTGTTTGTTATTCATGCCCAGTGACAGGTGGCAGGATGGAAGTGAAGCATGTATTTCGACAACTGAAACAGCATGCAGCTTCTGCCTTGAATAAAACACAAACAGTCCTCCACAAAGCTCAGTGTTAGGTTTGTTTTTTATAATAACAGTTTAATTTATGTCACTTCATTTAAGAGACTTGGAGCAGTTAAGAGTCCGAACTTTCCTCATTCTACGGTTTCAGTTTTTCACCTTCAGCCCAAATCTAAGCATGTCAAAACACGTGTTCCTCCTCTATCCCCACCTCCAAAAAAGATGCCTCTAATCTAGTTTTGAATCACAACTTCAATCTAAGGAAAAACATTTCCTATTGTACTACCATTCTCAGTACAATTATTTTATTGATCTCTTGAAAAATCTTACAGAAACACAGAATCATTAAGATTGGAAAAGACCTCTAAGATCATTAAGTCCAACTCTCAACCCAACACCATGACCACTGAACCATATTCCAAAGCGCCACGTCTACGTGTTGCTCAAGCAGTACTGTAATGAGTTGATAAAGGAGTAATTTCCCCCACTATTCCACATGGTAATATGGATTTGTATTTTGTTTCCAAATACTGGCATGCTGAATTAGAAATTAACAATGGAATTTAATTAAAAATTAAAAATCTCTTCAGAGAAGAAAGCATGAACAGACCTTAGACTTACTGTTACATACGACATTAAAATCCACCTGAGTGTAGTTATTAAGAGTTTTAATATACCACGTTTTATATTTGCTATTGACTGGGTGCAACTTCTGGTGTTACTGTCAAGCAACACTTACTGAACATGGGACATCACAAGCAGCAATACTACACAATCGTATTCATAAAGTGAGCAAGCTCCACTAAAAAGCTGACAAATTGGTGGAGTTTTTTCCATGGACTTTGGTGCTGTTCCCCCACTCCATTAGAAGGACGCCCAGCTCTTCATTGCACAGGGCTTAGATGCCTTTCATATTTCTAAGGGCTGTGCTAGAGAACCTGCAGTTCTGCCATCCACCTTCCACTCACAGCTCTTTGCCCTCCTAGTAAAATACTCCAATCTTCTCCTGTGCAGATTTCATTTCTCAACTTTGCGTCACCTGCAGTTTCATTAGCATGATCCTGCTGTTTATACCACTGTCATTAATAGAATAATACTGCCCCTAAGACTAACTCTCAAGGAACTCTGAGGACAAACCTATCCAGCAAAATCACTGCCCTCTCAGCAAACGTATTTCCACTCACTAACAGTTCTATTTTGGTAGAAATCTTTTTATGCTGATACAAACAGTTGTGAATGCCAAGTACTCAAATTATTGGAACAATCAAGTATTTGAAGATGTCCCAAAATATTTTGTATCACCAGAAATTACACTTTTCAAAATTGAGGACCTTTCTTTGATGAAAATTTCAGAGGCCTTTCTGTTGTACATAAATTTAGCCAGTCAGACTACCTAACTGAATGGTTTGCTCATTACATACTCTTTGCAGTACACCCATATTGACTTCAGGAGAATTGAAGTTATGTCTACAAGCACATTTTCACACATGCAAGCACATACGTGCTTATCAATCACACACAATATAAAGTGATTACAAATCCATATAAAATTTTATTAGCTGGAAGTTAATAACAGATACTGTCTTCACCAGCTTTCATAATGTAATCTATATTTCTCTGCCAGCTATCATATTGAGAAAATACTTACAAGGATCATAAATGATTTCGAAGTACAATCTTTCCTCCAAAAGTGTATTAAATAGGCAGAGGATGGCAATCTATATTCTACTTGCACCACCGAGCACTAATATACAGGCGTTCTTTTTCTCCTGAGGTAATTTCTAAGCATAAGGCAGTCAGTCAGAGAAATTGCATCCCTAGCTCCTTAAGGCTAAGTATCTTTCTGCTGTAGGAAATGCTATCTAATTACACTAGCAAATAAGCAGCCTTCTCAGATTGAATTCCCTGTGACAGTAACATGTGATGACATTTAGTGATGTTTATTTCTTTGGAGTTCCTTCATATTGCAAGAACAGTCTAACCTAAACAGGCAAAATATGTTGCTATACTTACATCTACTTTCAGGCTGCCTAAAAAGAAAGCTATTTAGGCCTTATGGGAAGTATTTAGGTACAGTAGAGGTATTTATAGGATTCAGTCAAAAATCTCTATATACTGGAATATGAGAGTTAGGATACCACTTAAAAAAAGGTAAAGAATCCTCTACCCTCCTTAGTCTCTTTATTTACAAACCTTTGCAAATAGTGGCCTAATACCAGAGATAATCTCCCAAATCTAAAAATCAAACATGCTTAATTAGAACAGGCCAGAACAGCAGGGGGTAAAAAACATCTCTGCAAACATCTATTTTTAAATTGACTGCCACTCTAAAACAACCAGTGACACAAACAATATGTGGTAATAACAACCTTTTATTCAACCTTTTAAATAAAGCAGTGGCTTTGTATTTTAATGAACACTGCCTTGCTGTAGGCTTGCAATTGCAGAAGAAATTTCTAAGGGAGGACAATTATTCCAGCCAGAGAGAGTTTCAGAGATTTCATAGTTATTGCACTGAATTTTAGGTATCATTACTGCTACAGAGGTAGGCTAGAGCCATACTTCAGACAGCATCGTAGCGTACTGGTACCCTAGATGGTTTAAATGATCTAGTTCAAGTAGCAGAAGCAGCCTAACAGCAGCTGCACAGAGCACTTGCAGCTGCACGAATGTGTACTAATTTACCTTGCTGAGAAGACTTGGTAATTCCCTCAAGCCGAGCTCCACATGAGCACAGTTAGCCTGCCTGCTTTAAGATAGGTTGAGTAACTTCACAGTGCAGGCAGACACAGTGTAAAAGAAATCACCAAGGCTTGAAAGCTACGAATATTGTCAATGGTCTCACTAGGAGGCACATTTACTAGCAGTTACAGCTCATTCATCTTGGTGGCAGTGTCTGAGGCACATAACAATATGCAATGTATACCTTTCTGCTGCATCATATCATGTAATGATGCACGTGCTCTGTGCTACCAGTCTGTTGTAGCCTTAGTCTGGGTTTCAACTCTTTGACTCAATATGAATGGCAGAAGTAAGGCTGCAGCAGAGGGCCTTTCAGGACTCAGCAGAAGTGTTATGTTTAATTCCTCTGTCTTCTTTTCTGTTTTGTCTGTAGCAGTACCTTTGATTTCCTTGATTTTTGCCACGGGAACTGTTTATCTGATTCCCAGTGCCATTTCAACATTGCTCTCAGGAAGTGCTTTCTTTGTCCAATAACATTTGTGTGACAGATGGTGCAAATGACCACCACATCCATGTTAGAATAGTGTGAAATGGTATTGCTTACTGCTTGATGTTTCACCAGCTGGCAGCAGTGGACAACTAGCAAGAATAAGTCTGGGGAAAAAAAAAATCCACAAAAATTTCTGTGCCCAGATTTCTCTGATTTTTGGAACTACATTCCATGTGTAACTTTTCTTCACCCTTTTAAAATGCCACATCTATTTCTTCTTACCAATGTCCTTGATCTCTAAGGACATGTGCAAAGCAAATCTCTTTCCATTGGAGGCAGAGCTTATCATTTTAGCCGTCTTCCTCCTTAACCAATCTATTATTTAAACTCTTCTAGTCTTGGTGGTGCAGACGGGTTTTCAGTGAATGTGTGCAGAATACATCATTCCATCCGGATGTCTGCACATCTCAGTAGGTGTTTGGGTTGCTAGCTGTTTTGGTCCACCAAGCATGTCAAGAATTCACTTGTCTGGAACAATAAATACTAAATGAAAGACAATGTAATCTTTATAATCTCTAATCTTCTTCCCAGTATGCACATTCTGACTCTCCCTGTTTTGTATCTCTGAACTAGAATCCAACATCAAAAATATGCAGACTTTCAATTTCAAGATGACTGGATTTTTCTCATCAGTCTAAGCAATCATTTTCCTATTTCTATTTGTACTGCATGTCTCTGCTCATTACAACTTCATCAAATTCCTTTCTCACACAGCCTACAACCCTATTTGTTTACTGCTTTAAGCTCAACAATTCCCCTGTTTCCTGCTCCATCAAGCTTCAGGCTGATGGTCTCTCAGGTCATTTTCTCCCCTAATTTCTATGAGACTCCTTTTTCCAAACTGTTGCTGAAAAGACAAATGTCAGTTCTTCTGAACTTTTTGCTAAGATGTATTTTTTTTATTTGTTTGGAAGACACTGTTCTCTCTAAGGCATGCAGAAGTATTCAACACACAAAGGACCGTGCATGTGACAGAACTGGAGAGTTCCTTTTTACTCTGGAAGACAGTGCAATGCAAGAGCATTCACAATTACCATTCAATCTGTTGGTAAATACAGCTTTAAGTAGCAGTGTTAACAAAGGTAGAAACTTAATCAGCAAAACCTACGTTGGTTAACAAAGCAACAAACATTCAGCTTCTGTAAGCCTGAAACACAGGTGAAACTTCTATTATATCTTGTTTTCTATGTCAGAGACTTCTGAGAATGCTTTGCAATAATTTATAACAACTGTCTATTCTCAAATGTAGCTATGAGTAAAGCCATCTAACACACCTGCAAAAAGAGACAAGAAACTTAGCAACACTGAAAGATACCATATTTCCAGGATCATTTAGCAAATGATATCTAAGTCATATTCTCCTTCCCATCCATACAACTAAAACTCAGCTGGCATTTTATGTTTCATTTAATGCAAAAATCTTTTCTCTAAACAAGATTGGAGTTGGTTTACTGCTAACCATTAATAATTTTGTCTGACAGATTTCCATGTTTTGTTTTATTTCCTCAGACTCTTAGTAGCTTGTTTAGTTCTTCACACTGTATTACTCCTTCAGCAGGCAGGACAACAAAAAAAGTTTGGTCTTCAGGAAAGGTTATCAAATAGTAAACAAGAAGCTCCGTGACATAGGAAAGAAAAAAGATATTCACATTCTGTTCCAGGAATAATGATGCTGATGTTCACATATTTGCTCTTCTATTTTGTCTCTGCTTAACCTTCGCTCTCCCAAGAGATGACAAATTATTCACATTGTGTCAAATGACACTAATCAAGTAATTTATTAGCATAAGTTTTCAACTGTTCCGCAGAACAACAGCACTAAATAGGCTATTAATTCTCAAGTCACACTGTGGGTATTAATAGCAGCTGAAATGGAGAAGGACAGTGTAACAGGAACTATTTGGTCAATTGGGTAAACAACACATATAACCCCAAGTAACTTGATTTATTATTCAGCTTGATCTATGCAGTCCATACAAAAAAAAAAAAAAATTGCACAAGGATCAGAAAGAAAATACTGTTCCAGGGGAAAGTGAGATTATAAAGATGTGTTATTTGAATAAAAAAGAAGAGTTTAATTTCCTTAGTGCTGCTTCACTTGGCTTCAGATTGATATTAAGTAGCCGGATTTTCAGAATACTTCCTCATCCCTCCCTATCTGCACATCAGCACTAACAATTGCACACTGACAGTCAGTCCCCTCCAACAACTGGCTTTATGTTCTTACTATGCTGTCACTTTTCCAAGTTCTTTGTGCTGTTCACAATGGTCAACAAGAAAAATCCTTGGAAGTCATTCTTAGGGCATGTCTAAAATGAAGGTTAAAGCACTCTGCAGTACGAGTGAGCAAGCTACCACAACGACACAGAAAAAGAAATGTGCCTACAAAATGCCTAATACATGTCTTTGGCTTGAGAAAATAACGCATGATTTTGATCCCATTCATTTTCAGAATTACTGAAAAAGCTGATTAACAGTAGTCCTGAAATTCTCCAGCCTTAGTTTATGCTACTAATTACTGGTATCTCAGAGCTATTCCAGGAACAAGTTTGTCATTCTCACATTTGAAACTGCATAAAAATACAATCAACCATCAGGCATAAAAATCTCTCTCACTTCAGAGTTTCCTTCTCTCATGTAAACAAATTGTAAGAATTGATTTAGGACAAAAAAGATTGTAAGATTTGGAAGGACAAAACTATCACCTGAAATAAGCAACCTAAATTAATGCACCCATAACAGACATTCAGCATGATTTACCATGCACTGCCAGTACTGCTGGCCATCAGATTTTATTTCTATGTATGCTGGTTTAGACTTAGGTGCAGGTCCTAACTCCCACAAAATCACGTTCTCTGAAGGAAAGAACAACACACAATCAGACAAGTTTGTCACAATTCCTATTGTCTCACCACCTCCCTGACTCATCTGGTTAAATTAAGTTATATGACTTAACGGTAATGAGATAGTAAGTACAACAAATGCATGGCTGTTCTGCTAATAGGTAAGCTCTGGTCTTGTCACTTGCCCCTGCTTGGCAGAAAACACGCCGAGAACACCACTTCCGAGTGCTAAACAAGTGCTAAACAATATTAGAAAAAACTTTTTCCCTGTGAGGGTGACAGAGCACTGGCACAGGCTGCCCAGGGAGGTTGTGGAGTCTCCTTCTCTGGAGACATTGAACACCTGCCTGGATGTGTTCCTGTGTGACCTACTGTAGGTGATCCTGCTCTGGCAGGGGGACTGGACTAGATGATCTTTTGAGGTCCCTTCCAACACCTGACATTCTGTGATTCTGTGTGTGATTCTAACTCATAATGTTCCAGCTAACTGAAAATAACTAATTTGCAACAAAATTGTGAAGACATAACAGGAATCTTTACTTAATAGTATTATTAAAGTAACTGAATAGTAAGAAAAATCTAGCATTAACCTGAACGTATGGCGCAAAGACACCCGCAAAGCAAACAGGGGAGATACTCGAAGACTTATTCCAGCCAGAAAACTAGCCCGCACTCCGACAGACCAAGGTATATTAGAAATTCGGTTGCTAATATTACGTAATAGTGCACAATACTACACAACTTGACTTAGGAATTCAGGAATATTCCTGTAAGAAAGATGACCCAAAGGGCGCTCACACTCACCCAAAATAAATGGAAAACCCCTCCTGCTCTGGTGTGTCCAGAGCAGAGTCTCCCTGCTGGCAGGGCCAGGGGCTCCCCCAGGGACACCCCCGGGCAGTGTCACTCACCAGAGCCGAGGGCGAGGGCTTGCTCGGTCACGGGAATTCTCTTTGCTCGGGCACGTCCCAGTCCCAGCGGAGAGTCCTGAGTGCAGCCCCGCTGCTCCTGGCAGGAACTGGCTCCAGCCGGTGGCGGGGACCCTTCACACCCTCGTTGGGCCCAGCCTGTGCTCCGTTCCCATGAGCCGAGGCCTGCCAGGGGAGGAGGACGAGGCAAGGTGAGCGCCTGCAATGACCTCATGGGGCCTTCATGGCCACCCCAGGCAGCTCCGGGGCTGGGGTGTGTCAGGGTGGGTGCAACTTCCACAACCTATGCTGTATATTTATTAATATTACTTATGTTTTACTTTTAAAAAAATTCTCTCATTCTTCTCTGTACTTGAGAAACAGTACTGAAAGCATGGTTTGGGCTTTTTTCTTGTGTTTTTTTTTTCTTTTGGTTGAGGACATCAATTGCCTGACTATCTACAAGAACTCCTGGACTGCAAGCATACAGAGTTATTGCTGAGAATGCTACTGAAAATTAGAGGCTTCTCTATTGAATTATTTGCTCAGCTAGTTCTTCCGGTTAAGTACAATCATTTTGCTGAAAGAAATCTGGAGTTACGAGGCCTCTGCAAGCTATGCATTTTAGTAACATTGAGCTGTCTGAATTGTGTTTGAAGCTGTGATTTCTCTATGCTGGCAAATACACTTTCTGCCATAAATTGAGAACAGCAGTAGTTAAGAAGTTGTGCTGATCCCTTTTGTGATATCTTCATCCTGGCTGGTGAGTATTTCTCTTCTCCTCCTAGGAGGAAAATAGATGCTGAGAAAAGGTTGAGTTCATTCTCTTCTCCAACAGGCTGAACAAGTTGCTTCTTCCTTCCCTCTTCACATCATATCCTCCCTCTAACTACTGTTCTGCTCATTTCCCTGATTCCATTGACACTGTTACTGCCTAGAAGAAATCTGAAAAATCGGTGAGTCAGTTCTGCATTTATCACCTGTAGAGATGCTGTGCATCTTACTCCTCATTCCTGGCATCCTATTTTAAAACCAAGTACAATTTAATTGTTGTTAATTGACATTACTTCTTGTAAATTTCACACCAACATCTGCGCCATGCTGTGTTGATTGAACAGCTGAGCTGTAATTTTCCTTACTGGAGCTGGCTTTGGAAAGACAACTATATCTGTGTATGGGTGTATGGTGGCTACTGAGTCTATGTTTTCATACATGTTTAAACTTCAGACAATGTTTTGGGGTGCTATAATAACACTTTAGAAACATATGTAATGTGATTACCTGGAGACATGTCACAAAGCTGCAGTCGGTTCTCTGCATCATGTGGCATTTTCTTCCTTTCTAGCTAGACACATGTACTTTAGTATTTCCAAGATACAAGTGTCCAGTTAATATCTGGAGATACTTGTAGCTGGTGAGAATTAGCCAGTCACTCAGGAATCAATATGACTTCAATATAACTGGGCAAATGTTAACTGTCAGCATTTATGCTGACTTATTAAGCATTTTAGTTACAACAATTTGTTATTCAAAACCCCCCTAGATTAATTTCTCTCTTTAATACTGTATGGTGATCAGGAGCTGTGTGCTGGAGGTAGGACTTGAGACCTTCACATGCAAGCAAGGAGTCCAAGGAATGCCACAGATCTTAACACCATTACTCCATTAAAAATAGAGACGCTCTGGAGACAGATTGTGACTTACACAGTTAGGAATGACTTAGGCAGGGAAGAGTTGTCTGGGGCCCTATCATGTGACTCTGCATCAGCACCTGAGGTGCAACTCTTTACTTAGTTCATCCCAAGGAAACTGTTAACGGGAGCTTATCAGTTGCCAGGACTGCAGTTTTGCCTAGCTCTCACATACATAATGGATTGGCAGATTATTACTTGATCAATCACAGACCTTCACTGTATACTAAAATTTCTTTCAATGGAGAGGAATAAAAACATCTACCAAAAATATTTGGCAATCCTTTAAAATAAATGTTTGTTGTGTTTTTTTCCCTGCAGCATCCAATGCGATAGTATCATTCAAAACAGAAAGTCCTTGTTCAGCTTTTTTAATAAAACATATCTTATTGAGATATTTAACCATAATAAAGGAGATCTCTGTCTTCAATTTCAGAATGTACAGGAGTAATTAGGCTCACACATCCGAAGTGGATTTTTTGAGGACCTGGGATGGATGATGAAAAGAGTGAGAAAGTTACTTTTTGGTTCTCATGGAAGGATTTATCTACTATTCGATATATAGAGAGAATTTCTAATAGTGTTACAGAAAAATCCTTGGTGTGTCTAGTCATCCTCATTTCATCAAGACGACCACAGTGTACTCATATTTGTAGAATCAACCTGCCATCTCATGACAAAGGTAGAAAAAATAAACTAAAAAAAATAATCAAACACCTATGGTTCCATTCCATATACAAGCACACAGATAACATGTTCCCTTTACATTTTTTTTCCCCATCATGTATGTATTTAGTCTCTCAAAGTTTAGACTTTGAACTTCCATCCAGAACATAAGACTTAAGTTAATGATGCAAATCAACTTGCAAGTCCTAAGAAACAAAACCAAATCCTAGCTAATCTATCACCTCTTTTCCCAAAGATAGACAGAACCTACAGAGACCATTTCATGCCACCACTGCTTAGATTTCTTGTGTTATCAAAGTACGTTGGAGTGGGAATGAGCGGAGGAAGCAACAGGACAAGAAACATCCTGCACTCTCACATCTCAGGTGTTGCCGTATGGTTCAGCTCTGTGCTTCTGTATGTACACGTCTTTCATTCTCTGCTTTCTCCCATGGGCAATCATCCATCATTCATCCCTGCACTGTGTTTAGCCTGCAACCCGTGCAGTCTGCACCTCTCCAGGGGTTCGTTCCGCTTTGCTTGTGCAAACCCCAACATCATTGCTTATTTCCTACAGCCCAATATGTTTTGCTGTGCAATTTAACTTCATTAGAGTTACTGTACAGCATTCAGAAAAAAAAGATCATTTCTCTTCTAAACTGTTTCTGCGTAAAACATTACAAATTCAAATTAGAAGTTCATGGCTTAACAAGAGATAACCCTGGCCTTGCTCAGTGTAAGGTCAGTAAAGATTTTCCTCTACTGGCAAAAATATGTTCAGTGAATAAAAACTTTAGAAACCATATAATTGTTTTAAAAGGGCAATGTAAATGCTTCCAGTGTATGCAGCGTTACCTTTAAATCCAAACACCGAATTGAAAAATAATAAGTATGCCAACATCAAAAGCAGTGGCTCACCAGGTAATATGATGAAAGCATTGTGAAAACTCAGTGAGGCATTTTGAAAGTTACATGTTTAGAATAATAATAATAGGAGTCATAATGATCTATATAATCCAAATATTAATAATTCTATTTGTATATAGAAATATATATATTAACTTTTATGTAGCATATCTCTCTATTACACATCTGCAAAGTTAATCACCCTTTATAGGTATTTTTATGTATACATTTATAAACATACATTTATATACTCATGCATGTGCATATATATGCGTGCGTGAAAGCTTAATTTACAGAAGTTATTTATTTGAAACTACATGGATTTTAGAGTTTTTTTCTACAAAAAGTAAATGATAAGGCAGTTACATGTTGAAAGTAGGATAAATTGGTTACAGTGAAGTGAGGACAGACTGACCTCTTAGAGGAGCCAGCAATGATTTGCATGTGGTAATCTCTGCTCTGTATTTTTTTCAACCTCACTCTTCTCTCTCTCTCAGTCTTGCTAAATTGGTAAGTCACATTGTGACTGATACACCCAATGAAAGAGGTCGTTTAGTGAAGTCTGGGCCAGCACATCCTGCTCGAGCAGTATGCAATGTCTTCAAAATACCTTTCTTCCCTGCAGGGAAAGCAAAAACTTCATCGTCTCTGCTGTGCCAAGTGCATTTTTCTGCAAGTGGTACTTCCAAGAAAAAGAGTGCTGAAAATCTTCACTCACGCAGGCAAAGAGTCGCCCAAGCTGTACCTTGCTGCACTACGGTGAAACCAGAGGTATTTGAGCATACGATAGCCTTCTGCAGGGATCAGTAGCAGAGCTGCATCAGTGCTAAGGGCCAAGACATCACACTGCTTCTGTGAAGTACGTCCTGAAAGAAGACACAGAGGAAAGTGAAGGGTAAGGGTCACCGAATCCCTGATTGTTTTGCCCAGGCACTGGAACCACAACGCCAGAAATGCCACCGAGATCCTCTGGGTGCGTGGACAAAAATCTGGAGCTGAGCCCTGTACTCAGATCCATCGGTGGAACCGTGCCAGTGAAAAATGTTTTATCTCCAAAACTGTTCTGGCAAATTAATGTCAAAAATACAATTCCACATTCACTTCTAGGTAACACAGAAAATACACCCAGCTTGGGTTTTTTTCAGTCTCCATGTCACCTTTTTTGTATTTTTTTCTGCTAATTTTAATGCAATTGCCTGTCTTCAAAAGCTGACACTTAGGAGAAAAACTTCTAGCTCGATCTCAGTCAGGCCTCTAGAATTAATCCTTTTCTGACAAAAGAAAATGTGATCCTAGTGCATGCAGTGAACTGCAGGGGGAAATATTGGTAGTTAGATGTTTAAGTGCCTAATTTGCCGCTGCTGGCACATGGGCAGACAGATACAGTATCTAATACCTAGCAATTAAACTGCATTGAAAATGAATAGAGATTTGAAACTGAGTCCATCCAGACACAGAATACTGGAGAAGTTGAAGCTTAAAGTACTAGAAGATTGGTCTTAATTTTTTCTAATATCAATATTTAAAAAAAAACCACCTTTCAATATACACTAGGGACTGAGAAATCGGTAAGCTAAGCACTCTATGGATTTAGTACTCATTCTACAGAAAATTGCAGCATGTACACTGCTTGCCAGCATACAATAATAATTCAGTGTCAATTGCAGTGGTTTTGTTATAACAATGTATAAGTCTAAAGTGTGCTTTTTGGTGACAACATTTTATGTGAATCATTAATTCTAATACTTAAAAATGTGTATCCTTGAGCTATAAAAGATACGGTACATCTTCATTCTTTACAATCTGCAAAAAACTATCATCCTGATACCAATCATTTTGAAGCAGATATAAAGAATGACAGCACTAGTTGGTTTTAGTAGCGTGTAGCGCATTCTTCTATAAAGCTATTTAATACAAGTCTGCCTCCTATAAAGCTATTTAATACAAGCCTGCCGCATGCTGGTTTCCATTTTGACTGATCTCTAGAGCTCATCTGGTTTTAAAAGAACAGGAGCCAGATCTATTTTCAGGATATCCAAGGTAAAGCGTAGAGATCCAATTACTCTGGCCTGTCACAGACCATGTTAATCTCTAAGTAGTCGCTTGTTTTTTGTTTGTAGGTGGTTCTGGACCCTGCCCATGCTCCAGTGCTGCTCACCAGGGTATAAGCTGCTGTTCCTGCTATTTGTGTTGTCTACCAAAACATTCACAATAATAGCCATAAATAGAAATGACAACTTGTAATCAATACACAGTTCTATTATACAAGTCAGCAGCTCTAGTTTAAGTGTTTTCTTATATTTTCAACACAACCGGAGATAGAAGTTATTAACAGCAAAACAAATGCACAATTGATTTTTGAGAAATGGAGGGAGGTTTTCCATCCTGAATGACACAATCACAGAATGTTAGGGGTTGGAAGAGGCCTCAAAAGATCATCTAGTCCTGTCTTTTTCTGCATATAATATACCAGTTTTTTGACACAAATAATAATTTGTTTATTTATATCATCCTCAGATTCATCAGTTTTAATGGAATTGCATTTGCCTGCAACACATATGGCTTTATTTTTCTTCTCTATATTAGTCTTGTTTCATGGCTCAAAAAAATCTCGAGTTTCTCTCTTTCTCCCTAATACAAAAGGCAACAGTGTTGGATGGATTCAGTAACAGTCAGAAGAGGGCGGATAGTCAGCATCAGAATTAAAATGCAGACTTTCTCTCTGGGCAACACTGAAGTCGAGAATTGAAAATGTTCTCGGGGTAGCAGGGTTAATGAGACTTACTTACAGAAAACAGTTTGAGGGCCTATTAAACTTCTACATCATGTGAAGATGAGCCTTGACCTAGTAAGTTAATGAACAGGGGTTTCCACATGCCCAGGATAAATGCCAGGGTATAATTAGCAGCCCTGAAACTCAAAGGAACAAGCAGGCAGATGTGGATTTCTTAGAGTGAAATTGAACATCAGGAAGACTATTGAAATATCTGAAGAGGGAATCCCAAAGGTTTAGATGGCTTGCAAAAGGGCTGAGAGATATATTTAGAGTCTTTTAAGTGTTCTCAGGAAATTTCCATAGTATTCCATTGACATACTTCACCTTTTACCACCTAGTTGCACTGAGAAATGAAGTGGGGAGACGGAGGCCTTGAACAGTTCAAAATTTAAGGCTGCTTCCATTTATTTGTTTCCCTTAATACGTATGTTTTGTGTTTAGTTACAATATTTTGTGATAGCAGTCAGAGAACCAAATATTCTCCAAATCTTAAAGATTTGGACTGAGAATGTGAAAAGTAACATATGTATAACATTACAAAAGCACATCCGTTCATTTACTCATTATAAGTTAGAAGTCCTTGCTTGAAATCCTGTTCTTGTTCCAGCTTTATAAATTCTCTTAATATAATTAGTAGCTAAAGTTTGTAGACCAGATTTTCAAAGGCAATCAGGCCTCTAAATACATAGCTGGGTATCTAGAAGGACTTTTTCCACTGGTATTAGGCATGTAAATGCTATATAAAGTTTGAAACCTTCGTTAGTAACTTTCGAAAATGCAAGCCTGTGTGAAGATTACTTTGTCTGAACAAAAATGTAACATTAACAAAGACGTCCATCATCTTAACCAGTGACTACTGGACACCACATTCTGAAATCCAAAAGAGAGAGGTAGCAGTAAATGAAGAAAGGAAGCAGTTCAGATGAGCTAGTTGAAATTTTCCTGTATAGATATACAATTGAAAGATAAATATACATTTTTTGTGCAAGGCGTGCTTTCTTGGCTGTATATGAAGAGTATATGTGTACATTCATACAGAAAGAAATACACAGAAACTATCTATTACGGCAATCTGTCATTAAATATGTTGTTACAATTCCAATACATCTATACAGAAATAATTTATGTGATTTTAAGCAAAGAGAAAAGGATAAGAAATAAATGCAAGTTATACTAGTATCAACCTCCATCTCGTACGGAGTTAATTTATCCTGTTTTATGGGTCTTCACAGATACATTGGTATGTGACCTAAGCTAGCAAGTTTAATACCATCTTGTTAGCACTCATCTATACTGCACACACCTCCACGCCTTCTGTGAAGGCATACCTCTCAAGTTAGGTTTTCAAAAAGATAAAAATTCAGTTATATCTCTTCCTACATGAAATGTGCACAGTTTCCTGAAGTATAACCCAGGTATCTTTTTGCAACCTCCACTGGGATAGGCAGTTCAAGTTCCATTCAACATCCAGGCACTATCCCTGAGCTAGCGTATCATATGCTGTCAGCTGCAGTTTGTACTTCATACCAAGAACACAACAGCAATTCATGGTCACTGGCCTTGGTTGGCGTGGTTACATGTATGGCGACAACTGCACAAGAATCTTTAGCACTGGTGCCTTCTGGTAGTCCATCTCACACATAATCATAGTCCTCAGAGCTATTCAGCATACCTCTATAGCCACTGTGATGTCACTGAAGTTCCAGTCAGAGGCTAGAATTTTTCCAGTAACTTTTCCAGTTGCAAAAGCTTTGGTGAGACAGGCTTGTAATTGCCTTCCACAATGAAGTATTTTCTGTACAAATGACTAGTAAACTCCAGGGTTTGTGACTCTATCTAGGATTTTATTATATTATATATGTGTATTATATACCACTCAAATCATTTTCCATAGCATGTCAGATCTTAAGTCAAATCATCTGCCTCTGTCACAGATCAGTAATTAAGAACCCACCTCCAATCTACTATCTCCTCGATGCTCAGTCAGATACTGGCACAGAAACAGGACACCATTTGAGGTATTTTCTGTACATGGCAAGCCTTCCTCTCACAATTTCAACCACAGCATTTTTACCTTAGTCTGCATAAATGCAAATTACATTACAGTTCATTAATTTATCTAGCACTTGAAAACCAAGTCATGAAATTTGTCTCCATATACCTTCTGCAACCTTGAATTTCAAAACACCGGGAAAATTTATATGGAGAGAGGATCTGTTTTCTTTCTTTGCTTCGTATTTACCAGGTATGATTTAATATTATTGATGTAATGGTAATACCCAATGGATACTCT
This sequence comes from Apaloderma vittatum, assembly GCF_000703405.1. Taxonomy (NCBI): domain Eukaryota; kingdom Metazoa; phylum Chordata; class Aves; order Trogoniformes; family Trogonidae; genus Apaloderma; species Apaloderma vittatum. Next base: position 25,830 of record NW_009720338.1, read on the forward strand.
CAAAAAAAGATAAATCACTGAGTCCCTCTGTTTTCTTCTCCCACACTTATCCACATCTTAGACATGCACACACCTGAGCATGTCTGGACTTCTCTTTTCTCAGGCAGAAAATATTGAAGGAACTTAAAACCAATAATAAGGTAAAGTATATGAACACGTCAAATATAAAATTATATTCTCCTAGCCCCTGGATTTTAGATGAAGATACTTCCTGACCTAGAGGCAGCACTTTCTGACAAAATCAGAGAAGAAAAATCAAGCTAAACCTCTACGAGCCACTTGACTCTGGAACCCAGCCAAACATTTGAAAAGTTCCACAACTATGGGCTGTGAAAAATATTTTCCTTTTTTGTTTTGAACCCAACAATAGTTGTGATGCTTCTTAGTTCCTAAGTGTGTAAACATTAACAATCATTCCTCATCCATCTCCCTTATGCCACCATTTTATATATTTTCTCATGTTCTCCATATAGTCATCTTTTCCGGAATGAACTCTCGTTTCTCAGATATAAGATTTTTCACACCTTCATTAAAACTTGTTTGTTTTTTCTTCACCTTCTCCACGATTTTGCTTTTGAGGTTGGAAACCAAAAACAAGACCTGAATCTGAAATGTTTGGAAATCATCAATTCTTATTGTTATTTCTTATTACTTAAAACAGAGCTAAGCATCACTGCACACGCTTTGGCTTTCTTGGGATGAATGAACTTCAGTGAACTCATTCATATGGCCATAAATCACAGCTCTGACTGGAGTAAGAACTAGTGTGCTCATCTTATAGTGTCCCTTTCTAGGCTTTCAAATTTAAGTTTGAGTTTTGAAATTAGAAAGCCCAGGATGTTTCTACCATTTCAAACTCACAGAATGCCAGAGAGTCCCATCCTGTGTTGTTATTACAAGGTAGCAGCAGCTACATAGAGTGGAGAAACAATCCTTGCTCATGCAAGCATCTATTGCAAAATATAGTCAGAGGAAGCTAAGAGCAAGTCCAAAGTAAATCAACTTAAAGCTTAAGAATCATCACAAGAAATCTTTAAACTCTCTGTGTCCCAGGCAGTTGGAAGCCCATCCATTAAATATCTGAGAGCTGCAGTTTCTTTGTAAAAATAAATTAGTTTGCATCTGAATAAACACTAGGAACACACTAAGAACTTAAAGTAAGTAAAATTTGAGATAGTCAAGCAGAGACATTGCATGCACTTTTCAGCTACTTCTATTCATTAAACAGTCCTAAATTGTTCCTTATATACCTACTACCATTATTTTTATGTTTTACATTGACATGAAATTAAGAATGAATGCAGAACTCTGAATTTTGATGTTAATTCAAGTCTTAACTCCAAAATCATAAAAAATACAATATGCTTAATGAGTTGAACAAATATTCCAGACTAAAAAGGTAAATGAGATCCAAATTTGGAGTTTTGTTTAAACATTTCTGTTCCTCCCAACACCTCTCAATAATCAGAACAGGCTGTTCTGAATAATTAGCAAAACAAGAATCAACCATCAGTGTTAATATAAATCATCATAACTGCAATCAAATCAGTGTGTTACATGGTCATAAAATGAGAGTGAAAGGAGTATGGTTTCTGTTTGAGTTAATTGGAGCTGTACTAGTTTATATCAGAATATTTCTCAGGAGTAACTCAGCCATATGTCCACCACTACAGAGACACTTATAAACTACGATATATTTCAATATCTAAGGTGACCTGAGGAAAGTCCTTAACAAAATAGGCAGTATCAGCCTTAAGCTCCTTTAAATTTCCTTTACATGAGCTGGTATGTAGACCAAAGTCATACTGAAATTATTGTAAATTCAGTAGAAGCAAGAAAAACCATAGAATTCTAGAATGTTAGGGAGTTCCTTTTTTTTATCTCCTTACCCTAACAGCTCCGTCTCTTGCTATGATTTGTTAAAGAGAGCAAAACACTCGTTAAGACAGATGTTCAGTTGTTCTTCCCCTTTACCTCAGGTCTTCATTTTGTTTTCCATAGTCTAGAAGTTTGCTCCTTTCTCCTCACCCCTCTCAACTCAGTGTGCACAGCCAGTGTGACTAATACCACACTTGTTTTGGCTTTTAGTGATACACTGCAACGCATTAGTGTTATGTCTATGAGGAAGAGTAGAGTAATATAGCTAGTAGTTGCTTTCATCTCAAAGGAAGAATGATACTGTGGAAGGGTCCTTTTGCATCTCGTTATCTAGTCTCCTAGTGAAGTTCTTTACAATTAAAGAAAGATTCTGCTGAAGAAGCAGCTAGAGCTTCCCATTGTGCCTTAGAAAGACGAACACAGGGGGCTCATGTCTTCATTCAGAACTATCATTAGATGGGTTGAAAGAAAGTATTAAAACTTCCTCTGTTATCAACAAAACCAAGTGTCTGTAACCCACTCTAGCCACACAAAGCTCCTAAAAAGAGAGCATAGCCAATTCCCTTAGTACAACCGAGACACATACATGCATCTTAAGTGTCTGGTACTGGTAATCTGAGCTCATACAATCTTTTACTCACTCGTTTCTAAAATGAATCCATTAAGGAAAAGAAAATTATTACATAATCAGGTCGAGGAGTAAAACTGCAAGAAGCACAGGAACAGAGTATGTGCCTGTTTTTCAAAACCAAAGCCATTCAAAATCCTGGCATCCCTGATGAGAATGAGATGTGAGGTTACAGGATGTCCAGATCCAAGACAATCGAGCATAAGATCTTTTTTCCTCTGTTCTATACTTGCCATTTCCAAATAAGATGCTTTTTGTTAAACTCGTAATAGGAATAATGATTTCAGTGAATAATGTTCTTAAAACTTTACAGTGAGGAGGTACACTAGATATGCCTATCTCTTTGAATTGTCCTACCTTGCACTGCAGAGACAGAAGAAGACTCAACTGCTATGCTGACACGTTATTGTAATACAGAATTGGAGACAGTTCCCACGACTCTCGTAAGACTGCTGTGCCTCTGTTACAGTATCTGAATATCCGTCCACACTTGAAATGAGTGGTCTAAAACAGTGTCACAAAACCCACAATACCTCACACTTTCAGAAGTAATCTTTAGCAGTTTACAGACATGCTCAGGAGTAAACTCTCAATCATTTTTTGTCCAATGAGTAATATTTACAGTTTCATAGTTCAGAATCCCTAGAGAATTTTGATATTTTTTCAAATGCATTTTACTGGTTTACAAGAGGAAAAAAATAATTGAACTTACCACATAATAATAATTTATGAATAATACTGATGAAAGCTTTCTACTAATGTTAATAAATGGCATTACATCTGTTTTGCTGAAGAGCTCAAAATTAAAAAGCAACTGCTATGTTGTAACAGGACCTGACCCAAACTCCCTGAAATACATGCAGAAATTTTCAGTGGGCTGAAAGGCAGAATTATAATTCAGAAGTCCTTCTATTGAGCCCAGTGAGAGACCTATTATCTGTATGCAGTTCACTCATATGGTATATCAACTTTACGGGCAGAGGATTCTTTGTGAAAAACAGCTTTTTCTGTTATCTTAAATATGACAGATAAAAATTTGGGCAGAGCTTTGCAAAGGAAATCCTCTTCTGTACAACCCTGTGTGCTCTCAATGCATTAAATCAATAAGCACTATATAAATATTACTTTTTCTTAACTATTTTAGATCTCACTTCTTCCCAGAGGAGATATTTCTGTTTAATTTATGTCAATAATACACTTTTTCTTTCTTTCAACTTTTTTTACACCTAAATCTCACCTTAAAACAAAAGACCATGTAGTTCTTTTTTTTTTTTAATGTTTCATCTACCAAATGAAGTTTAAATATTTAATTTGTAAATTAAGCGTCCTTGCTTTGCGGTTTTCTTTTTTAAGTAAATTCATTTTCAAAAAGTAAATAAATATGCAAATAACTAAATAAATAAACTCATGTTATCATTCCTGTATGATTTCCTTTGGCTTATTTGTGCTGAACTTGCATGGAAGAGTGTACAGCAGTCTGTCAATACGGCATGCTGTAATTATACCAAACCTGTACTTGTGTTCCTGAGTTTATGGCATCAGCCTCCACTGTGTTAACCAGAGCAGAACTCTGCCACTGTATCAAACTATAAACATACTAACAAACTCCAGACCATCATATGCTATTGCACATCCTCGCTCTACTCATCCCTGACAACTCTCACTAAATTACTACTTTGCAAAAATTTAATTCTCTTGACTAAATCTTTTAAGCTAATATTCCCTGGTTTTTCACTCTGTATTTCCAGATTCAAACTGTTTGTACTGCTGTCAACTGCTTATGTATATATATAAATGCACTCCTAAATGTGCATACATTAAGTGTGGGGGTTTTTGTTCATCCATTAGGACAGAAATACAGTCTGTACCCCCTTAGACACCCTGCTATACGTCATTAGACATGTCTCTACTGACAGGTTGCCTGTCGATTAGTCTTTTTTAATGACATTCCTTTAGTATTTCAGATAGTGATTTATGTCTCTAATAGTGATACAAACCAAATATTTCAACCAAACTTTAATGCAATATTAGCAAGATCCTTTTAAAAATACAAATAGATGCAAGTTTCATTATGGCTGCTAATTTTGTAATGCTGTAGAAAGGAAAGATTGACAGGAATTCTCTATGAAGTGTTATTGGATCAGTACAATTTAGGCCTTTCTTCTTTTGAAGTGTGTTTAACCTCTGAATCACTCAACTTCTGCATCTTCTGTCCTGAGAGAAACATAAGATCGTTTATTTCAGCATTTTCCAGGCTTATTACTGATATGTGATATTCCTCAGCTGAAACTAGTCTGATACTACAGATCTATATTTCTACCCCTTAACTTCCTTCATCAAAATCAAGTAACATTAAAAAGAACATTTAAAATTTACTTCTCTTTAGAATACACTTTTTTTGCTGGAAAATTTTGTACTAAAAGTTTCAGGAAAAAAACAAAAAGTATGGATATGACCACTCAAGCACAAGAAAGAGAAAATTATACACCAAAAGAAAAGATATACCTTGGTTATCAATGCATCTGTTGTTCATTTACAAGGTCTCTGAGAATTTTAACTGGGTTTTTTTAAAATTTAAATATATTTCTAAGGAGAAAATGACAAAAATACAGACTAATCTTCATACCATTACATTTAATTCTAGGTTGAGAACAGTGTGTAGAAGATTAAGAGCTTTCAAATAAAGAGAAGAAAAGTCAAACTTTATTGGATTCAGTGAGGAAAATCTGTCAATAAAAGGTCTCAAATGCATATTTTATGGACACATAAACCAGACTTAGCTGATAGTGTTCATAAAGCGCTTTTGTATGGGTACAGGTAACATCATTTGAATTACCATATTTATAGGTTTGAATTTTGTAAAGTAGGTCTTTAACTCAGTTGTTCAAGCTCAGTGTTGGTATTTTGCAAAAAAACTGTATCTCAGAGGTGCAACTTCATCCTACAAATTTTGACTGTAAAAAAATATTGTTTCATAGTTCATTCCAGACTAAAATAATGTTCTGCTAAAAACCAGGATACAAGTCAGAAATCAAAAATTGTTCTTAACAGTTCAATTCATTTACCAGGTGGTTTACAAGAGAAAGCCTTCCTGAATCCACTGGTAGGTGCAATAATTGCAAATAAAATGTGTTCCTGGGGGCTCATGCTCTGGTTTGATGATCATTTTCTAGTTTCTCATTGACAGTGAAGTGTTTTGGAGCACACTTGTGAGACAAGTTGGATACTATAAATCACAATTTTTCAGTAAGAGTTTTATTAGTTCATCAGCTAAAAAAACCCCAGCATATTCTGGTATATATTTCTTATACAGTGTTTGATCTAAAATAAGTTTGCTTTTGAGATTATTAGATTTGAGTAAGAAAATAAGAATTCTGTAATATTTATCAATAAAATCAAAATGTAAAAGCCCAAGGTTTCCTATTTAATTGCTGCACCTTTGACTTCATTACCTTTTATGGAGGTGTAGACTGTTAAGAAATATCTGAATGAGAGGTGTTATTGATTTATTATGAAATGCAAATAATTCCAAATGCTAAATTTTACTGAATGCTTAATCCATTAACATATTTATGACTGAGAGCGAGGAAATAATTTTGTGGGAAGCAAATAACAGGTGCCAATATATATGCAAGTGATTATGAATTCATTATATAACAATAATTCAAAATTATTAATCTATAGAGGCAAAGTGAAAAATACATACTACAGAGATATGGTACTGTGCAAAAATGAAATTAGGTAGGCTTTCTAGTACATACTCCATGCTGCAGACAGAATGTAGGTGGTTTTCTAGTTCCTACACACAAGAATTGTTTAGGATTTTCATAAGTCTCTTCTCCCTATTTCTTACAAGTACAGCAAATTCTGCTCACTTAATTCCCATCTTTGCATGCTGGAAAAGAGGGTCATCGTAATTTGTTGAACTAACATAAGCTAAAGAGAGTTAAATCCAATATTATTAGGAAGTGGCTTGTAATGCTGGTTTCTGGTTCAGTGTTTCACAAAATTAAAAAATGTAGACAAAAATTGTACTGTATTGCATCTAAGATGAGATATTTAGACACTTCACATTTTAAAGTCATATTTTGGATTTCAAAGGGATTAGCACCAGACACTGTTGTGAGAAATCAAAACTTCATATAATATGTCGTTCCAGAAATAAAAAAAGAAACCAACCAAGGGATAGAAAAAGAAATGCATGAAATCATAGAATCATAGAATAATAGAATCACAGAATCATAGAATGGCTTAGGTTGGAAAGGAACCTTAGAGATCCACTAATCCAACCTCCCTGTCATGGGCAGGGATGCCTCTCAACTAGACCAGGTTGCTCAAAGCCTCATCCAAACTGGCCTTGAACATCTCCAGGGAGGGGGGATCTACAACTTCTCTGGACAATTTGTGCCAGAGTCTTGCCACCCTTGTACTGAAGAATTTCTTCCTAAGATCAAGTCTAAACCTATTCTCCTTGACTTTAAATCCATTTCCCCTTGTCCTGTCACTGGACATTCTTGTGAAAAGTCCCTCTCCTGTAGGTTCCCTTCAGGTATAGGAAGACAGTTATAAGGTCCCCCCAGAGTCTTCTCTTCTCCAGGCGGAACAATCCCAGCACCTTCAGCATGGCCTCATAGCAGAGGTGCACCAGCTCCTGGATCATCTTTGTGGCCTTCCTCTGGACTGGTTCCAACAGAGCCATATCCCTTTTATGGTGGGGACAGCAGAACTGGATGAGATATTTGAGGTAGAGTTAAATCACAATTCATATGAACTAAGAACTGAGGAAAAGCAGGCAAGAGTAAATATACATCTCACTGAAAGATTAGTTTATAGTGACTATCTTATATGGTGTGTAGAATAACCCAGTATCAATGTAGACAGAAAGTGAGACCACTTTTACTACCTTGTATTCGCAAACTGCCTTTCGCAATGCAATCTTGGTCTAAGATTACAAGGCACTTTACAAGTAAACTAAGAAGCAATGCCAGCAGTAAAGACTATTTTTAAATAGAGTTCTCACAAGCTAGAACCTACAAAAAGGTATACATAACACATTGAATTTATCTATGTGCTAAAACATTTAAGGGATCAGGGTCTATGCTAATGACAGAACTGGTAGGCAAAACATGCAGATGGGTAAGGTCAAGAAAGAGGAAAGAAAGAATAACAACAACACACAAAATATGTTCCACACAGAAAGTGTGAGCTGCTGCCTGCCAAGCAGTTAGCAGTAGGCAGTATAATGTAGGCATAGTGGAAGAAACAAGACTTGCTGAAGGACCAGAAAGAGCACAAGCTAGAGATTTGCTTAGCTTCTGACATTTGAGCTTCATAATTGCTATGTGGAAACATTTGTTTAAAGTCAGTCCTCATATCTGAGAAGTGAAGAATCATCAAAACCATACCTACTGATCCCATGGATTCTAAATGCTTAATTCAGCTAAATGATTTATAATGATAAACTTACCATTTTCATTTAAATAATTTAGAGGTAGAACTATGGTTCAGAAGAAAGAACATATGCAATTGAAAGCTTCTTATATTACTTTACCTGCTACATTTTGTCAAAATTTACTGTATTCAAAGTGAACTATTTTCTAATAAAATATATGTTGTATCTTTATGATTCTTGTAGCAGCAATATTTAGTCTTCAGTATTTGGAGAAATTTGGAGAGCAGTAGATGTTGTTTACCTGGACTTCAACTAAACATTTGACACCATTTCCTACAGACTTCTCCTAGGCAAACTGGCAAGATACAGATTGAAAGGGTGGTCTGGATAGGAAATTAATTGACAGGTCACACTTAGAGTGTGATAATCGATGATTTTGCTCAGGCTGGCAGCCTGTCATAAGTGGAGTCCCCCAGAGATTGATACTGGACTTCACCTTGTTCAACATCTTCATAAATGATCTGGATGATGAGATCGAAAGCACCCTCACCACGTTTGTTAATGACATCAAAATAGGTGGAGAGCTGGACACTTCAGATAGGAGAGCCATCTTACAGGGAGACTTGGAGAGACTGGAACAGTGGGTTAGCACGAACCGTATAGAGTTTAACAAGAGCAAGTGTGAAGTCCTGCACCTGGGACAGAATAGCCAAAGAGCCAAGTACAGAGTAGGGGCTGTGTGGCTGGGGACCAGCATTGCTGAGAGCAAGCTCTGGTGAAGAACAAGTTGAGCAGAAGTCAGCAGCATGCTGATGCACCAGCAAAGGTAAGCCAGATCCTGGGCTTCATCCCCAGGGACGTTACTAACAGAGATAGAGACATGATCATCCCACTCAGCATTTGTCAGGCTGCACTTAGAGTATTGTGTTCAGTTGTGGGGCCCACCATTCAAGAAAGATATAGACAAACTGCAGAGGGTCCAAAGGATCACGAAGAGGATTAAATGGCTGGAGGACCTGCCCTGTAAGGAAAGATTGAAGGAGTCAGGTCTGTTCTCCTTGGGGAAAAAGAAGGCTCAGGGAGGCCTCATCACAGTATTCCAATATTTAAAGCTTAGCTACAGACAGAATAGAAGCTCTGTCTTCACAAGGAGTCACATGGAATAGGCAAGGAGATCAGGTACAAGTCACACTAGGTTTCATCTCAGCATAAGAAAGACATTTTTTAGAGTAAGAACAATCATTCACTGGAACAACATCTCCAGTGATGTGGTAAAGTGGCCATCACTGGAGATTTTCAAGATGTCGTTGAACACTGTGCTAATAATCTTATCTAGGCTCCCTTTCCCATGAAAGGTTTGACCAGATGCTCTTTCAAAGTTCCTTCCAATCTGGACTGTCCTATGATTATATGATTCTATGAATCTATGATATTTGCTACTATAAATTGTAATTGTGTTTTTATAATCTGATTTATGCCAGTTTTCAGTAGCTTTTGGATCTAAACAATCTTGGATTTTATCTTCTGTCTCTCTGTGATGCTTTTATCAACTTGAGGGAAAAGTCAAAGCAATTCTATTACTTAAGCAAATTTTATATTACGGTGGCGAATAATTTCATATAGTTAAAAAGGAAGCACATAAATAAACACTTTTTTAGAAAAGATGCATTACAGTTATGCTATTCCACTGAAAGCCCACAGCCACAAGAGATAAAAATTCTTCCTTTGTGAGAGAATTTAAATCAATTTAACAGCACAGTAAAGTTCATAAATTGTCTGTGTTATAACTAGCATTCTAAATCCATAAATTTAAGTTTCAATCAAATTAACCTGCCATTTTGTGTTTGAGAAAACTTGATTAGATTATAAGTATTCTTTAATCTTGGTGGAAGATGAGTTATTTATACCCCTTTCTTTTTCATTAATAGAAATAAGTAACTTGACTTTGCGCATAGGTACTTATATTTATTTGTTCCGTATGTTACAAGTCTACTGTTGCTGCACACCACCATTGGTTAAGCATACTTCCCACTAAGTTACCTGATCTCACATTCAATGTTTTGTAACTTATCAGACTAATAATTTGGACTGAATCTTGGCATACCAGAAATCAGCCAACCAAAACTTTATTTTACAATGTTGGAGTTGTAAAGGAAAATGAGACAGAAGAGGAGTAATCCTGTTTTGGTTTTTCTATGTCTGTTTAATTACACATGAATTTAAGCCGGCTACAGGGACCAGACCTGGGCCAGCACCGGCAGCTTGGGGGCAGGCACACAAGAGAGCAGCGTGGGCGGAGCCACCCTCAGCGGTGGGGACTTTAAACAACTTAGTCAGCTGATAACGTTGATCACCAGTTAATATTAATCAGCTGATAACTGTGCCCTCAGGGTTTAAGAAGCCTGCGGGAGGGCAGCGGCTAGCTGCTACCCACAGAACAAAAGGCCTAAGAGGGTAAGTCTTTTTTAGAAGGCAAGCACTTAAAAGGGCAGTAAACTACCCGGTATATAGTAGAGACTTTGGATTGTAGAACAATCAAAGTGAAGCTGAGCTGTGGTGCGGACCTGCGGGTGTTGCTGCGGGTGGAGAGTTTCGAGTGGTTTTTTCTGG
>NW_009720339.1:0-21766 GCF_000703405.1 Apaloderma vittatum
TTCTTTGGAGACATTCAAAACACACCTGGACGCGTTTCTGTGTGAACAGGTGATCCTGCTCTGGCAGGGGGGCTGGACTAGATGATCTTTTGAGGTCCCTTCCAACCCCTAACATTCTGTGATTCTGTGATATAGTTTAGGTAGAACCTCATGAGCTAGCTTTAAATCAGCTAGCCCTTGTATGGATGCAGTACCACGGACCTTAGGTCAGCCTTGTCATCAGAAGTATGGCCATGCAGCATCACATTGTGTTTTTACCCTGGAAAACGATCAAGTTCAAAGATGTGAATCTGAGGGTCCTAACATGAGGCTTCACAATAAGAATTTGGATAATGACTTCTGCCAGTTCCAGTTATCTGCTGCTCACGTTCTTTACTGGATCTGGCTCCTATGAACTAAAGCCTCATTTGTTACAAAAGCAAGATAAAGATTCACCACATGCAAATAGAGGAAGAAAAATACTTGAGAATACCTGGTGATCCAAAGAAAAGAATAACAGAAAATAATAAAGCAAATGTAATAGCTAATAAATTCAAATAACAAGGAATAATTTTCAACTCATATTCTTATAAGGAAAAGAATTCTTTAGTACTATCACAATTTCACATAAAGCATGCTAGGGAAGTGCAAAGTATGATTTCAGCATCATCATCTAAGTACACAGCATACTGAGGAGCACCAGCATGATAAAAAGGCCCATCATCAACTTCAAACTTACTTATATAGGAAGCCCACAACTGTATGCATACATGCTGCAGTTTGTTTTGAACGCAATGGCATGGGCATAATCTGAATTTCTAAGACAAGTATTGAGTCAAAGATCAATCTAAACCTGGAAGCTGTCTTCAATGGCAGTCAGCAATCAGACAAAACATCATGAATATTGCTCCACCTTTCAACACTTAATGACTGTATTCATTTTCTTTCATGTTGTTCTCCAACTCTTTAAATTCATATAATCTCTCCGCATTCATGAATCCTGTTGCAAAGAATTCCTTTGCCTTCTCACATATTGTACGGACCCTCTACTGTCACATAACATGTACATGTACCCATTTCCTATATTCGAAAAGACAGTGAACAGTAACTCTCTGCTTTCCTTATGCCACCCACAAGCTTTGGACAAACCTTTGGTTATCAGTTTTCCATGCTGAAAAATCACATTCTGAATATTTTACCCTTACCTTTAAATACTTGCCACTCCCGGATTTTGGGACAGTATTTTTTTCTACAACAAAGAACCAATCAGTTTCCTCAAACAGGCAGTAAGTGCCAAACTCTGAACTCCATGGCAAACGGGTGCAACCATTTTTCTGCACAGTGTAAGAGAACAGCTTGTCTTCTAAAGGAGCTATTCAAAGTTATCCTGGTTGACTGGGAACTGATAATATACAAGGAACACACTTGAGACTTTTTCCACATACTGAATTTATTCGTGGCTAGCCACCCAGTTTAGCTGTACATTAGAACCTGGACTTTAAGGCTTACATTACATATGAGAATCCAGATAAGCTTACAGCATTAATTATTCTACACAAAAGATAACCTGCCATTATCAATTCAATGTATCATTTACATCAGAACAATAATATTACAACTCCCTTTCTTCCAATAAATTTGGGTATAACAACCGCATCACTGCCATTTTCACCCCTGGTTCTTAAGTTACAGCTTTACAGGTATGCTCCTATTAAACGCAACAACTATGAAAATGAGCTTTAACACATGAACTTTTGACTGGGATCCATTACAGTGTCATTCTGCCTCTCCCACTGCATCTAGAATATCACAGTTTCAAAGTTCAGGGTGCTTTGTAAAAGCAATTTATCCACCATGGACATGCCTGGGGTACTAGCTTCTCAATTTACTACATAAGACATCTTCAGAGCTTTATTAGTCTGGGAGGGTTAACAGAAATTAACACACAGAGAGGGGTTTTTGGTGTCGTCAGTGATATACACATTCATATACAGGTAAGTACCAAGGTGCTGAGCAAGGAGTGTTGGTTATGGCACTACTTTAATGACCCTGTAAGATCACGCTTTTCTGCTAAGTAACACACAGCTTACAGTTGTAAACAGTTTAAAATTTAAGTATTAAAGAGGATGCAAGAGTGGACAAGGGACATGTGGGCTGAACATCAGTGAAGGTCAATATATGAGCAGAGACAAAAGTTACAGCCTCCTATTTCAGCAGTCTCAAGTAGCATTTAAAGGCCCATCTTCCGCAAATACCCAGGGGAGTGAGACATCTAAGAAGGACAGAAGCCCTTCCTATTGTTAGGCTCAAGACAAAGAGAATGGAAGAAAGGTCCTCTGACTTGGTGAAGTAGTAGTCCTGGGAATCTGACTTACTGGAGCCATGGTGACAATGTGGTAATTATTCAGCAGCAGAAATTGAGAGGAAGAAACTATGAAATTATAGGAACAGCGATCAGAAAGATTCATAACGAAAGGGCAAGTTAGGAAGATATGCTTAAAAAAGGAAAACATATGACAATGCCACAAAGGGATGATCTCCAAGAACTGCCCCCATGCCACAAACACCCTTTTTTTTTTTTTTCCTGGAGGAACTAAAGGGCTGGCTAAGTTAGAAGGTGCAGAGATGCAGCCCTGTGAATACAGTGCTCCCTGCTGTGCTGTCTGCTTCATCACTGCAACGCTCCACTACATTCAGCCTGAAGTCAAGGCCACCACCCATCAAGATGGAGCACAGAGGGCTCACCCAGCAGCCTCAGCAGGGATGCACTTCTCTGCTAAAAGACAAGTACAGTCACTAACAAAGCCCTCAGCTCAGTAAAGTCCTAACACACTGTCAAAGCCTAGAGAAACAGTTTTTATATTGTTACAGAATGGAAAGCATCCCTGTCCCAGAGCTCCACCAAAATGAGCTGACTCACTATATTCAGATTTACAAAAGAATGTGTTCAGTTAAGCTGCTTTCCCAATGATCAGCACACTCATAAAAAACACCATGATAAAGAAAATCCACATGAAAAACCTGTCCATCACTTTTGCGACTTTTTTCCACTCAATTCCTTTGGCCCGGTTTGCTTTATGGTCTCGAACACAATTAGCAATATACTCAATATTTTTAATCAGCATTTTGTAACAGGAACAGCAATTAACAGTCTCCTTAACATTCTCACCATGAACTGCATAGCTTTTATTCAAATTTCCATTGAGCTTCTCCTTGAAATCGCAGTCATCATTCCTATTGGAAAGGTGACTCCTTACCTCTTTGTGCCTCCTCCGACATCCATCATCCGCCTCTAACTTACGTTCCTCCTTCTCTCTTTTCGGACTTGTGCAATTTTCACCCACATCATAAACAAAAAAGATTTTTGACATGTAGTCCAAAATCACCACCCTGGCCCATTGTGGAACAGGCTTTGCTTCTGAGCCACAGTGATGGAGATTCATTATTATGATTGTCAATGCAGTGGAAGCTGTGATCATGGTCATAGTTGCTATGTAATACTTTCCTGGAACATAAAATAAAATCATATTAAAAATGCTACCCTAAAAAAGTTCAATGCAGAAGTAGCAGTGTGACAACATAGTGCTAAACATAAATGCAAGTGAAACAAATTTTTAATCACCCCAATCCACTCTACTTAGATCACACTTAATTTATGATTTAAAAACAAAGATTAAAGCCATTAAAATAAAACCTCACACTGGCATGTCTTTATCCGATGAGTAAGAGACAATTGTATTAGCATGGTAAATATCCGCAAGTCAAAACCTCTGATTTCTCAAAATACACGCATTCAGAAAGCAGCTTAAAAACACTTATCAGGAGCCTTGCTCTTTTCCTGGTGTCTGCAAAATCCCAGCGTTGATGGGTGTGCGTGGCACATTAGAAATCCCGCTTCCTGACATATTAACAAAAGCGATGATAACACTTTGTTGGAGCTATTGACACACTCCACACCAGCAAATGGACGCTTTTGCATTCACACAAGCCGGTGAACATGCAGACCTTACAGGTATCCACAGCTACTGTCCTGACAGCCAAGTGGCCAGGTGCAGAGCTGAAGGGGGGCTCTGTTGCCCGTTGCGTTTCACTGCCTGGATTTCCCTCAGACTGTATAAATTTCAGCGTGATTAGTCCAGACAAGGACAAAGCTCATTCTGGCCAGGATAACAAATACAGTGCATACAGGCTGTACCCCTCAGCCACTGCTTTTCACTGTGGCTAACCAGCCCAACTACCCCTACGCAAAGAGGCAGCCCCCAGCCCGGCTCTGCTGCTGTCCAGCCTCTGTGGGAAATGCAAGGGCTGGCACCTATGGCACAGGATGTGCCACAGGCAAGTGTGGCACGACCTCAGCTTTCAAAGGGGTTAGAAAGGACAGTGAGACAGAGAGGGAATAGAGAAAACATGCTGAAGCTAGGCGCTGGCTCCTTAATTCTGTATGATAGGAAGGTAGGGAAGGTAGTCCAGTAGAGCAAGTCCATATTCTAGGCAGGAATAGCTGCTGCTGATGCAGGAAAATGCATTCAACAGTTTTGTTCCTTGACCAGTGTTTTATCACAGTTAAGCCACATAGGGTTTTTTTTATATACACAGTAATAATAATAATAATAAAAATAATGAGATATAAACTATCTTAAGGAAGCTGAAAGCCAGTGTGGTAGCAAACATGTTCCTAGTCATCTAGAAATCCCACCAGGGCAGCCTCGCGCTCCAAGGGGAAGATCAGTTCGGGGCAGGAGAAGGGTCCTGGCAGAAGGGACAGTGCTGAAGATCACCCTTTCACTACACATCAGCTCTTCTGAACTCTCAGACATAATTAGAATTCAGTGTAATGGATTGCCAGGCATTACATTTCAATGTAACAATTGTCAGATATTAAGTCAAACCTGAGTGTCCCAGCCAGACCACGCAACAATCTGGATCTGACCGAAACATATCTTGAGACAGTCTGATAATGTGCCTACAAGTTCTTCAGATACTGGTTCTAAAATTGATTTTCATTGCTAGCTTTACTGTAAGACATGATAAAATACATGTCTATATAGTCTATATGACTAATTCTATTTAATAATTATAAAATAGTTAGCTAATAATTTAAAACCAATCCAAAATAACCTTAAAGAGCTGCAGCATACTTGTACAATTCCACACATATTTTAAGTATTTCACTGTTTTTAAAAGTTAGCACCTGTAACTTCCCTGACATATTAATAAGCCATACTCCCCTGCTATTAATAAGCCATATTTAAACACAAAGCATGTAAAGCTCACCTATCAAAGGTACATTTTCAGAAGGAGGCATGATCTCTGCAACCATCAGCTGGAACACAGTTAGAGCAAGAAGAACTGTAACACCCAGAGACACTTTTTCCCCAGAGTCTGCAGGGAGATAGAACCCCAGTGGGGCCAGGAAAGAGATCAAAATGCAAGGAAGCAACAAATTAAATATGTAGAAAGATGACTTCCTTTTCAAAATCAGTGTGAAGGTCACATCTGGATAAGGCTCAGAGCAGCACCCATAAGTGATGACGTTCTTAATTGCTGGCATACCATGAATCTCCCATTCCACATCTTCTATGAAGTCAGAGAGGTCACCACTATCAAGAGAATTGATGATGTCTACCTGATTACCATTATAGGTCCAGGACCCAAATGTAAGGTTGCACTGCTGGCTGTCAAAAGGAAAATAGGATACATCCACTACACATGAGCTCTTTGTGATAGCAGGTGCATCCCAAGTGATTTTTCCATCATATCTCAATACAACATTAGTATTCACTGGTTCCGAAAAATCATCATCAGCCCTGAAAGAAGAAAAGTGACAGTCAGGATTGACAGGCAACAATCTAAAGCGTGGGCCAGAAATGCAGAGGGCTTCACTTCACACTACTAAAAGCATGCTTCTGAAATAATATTTATATTTATACTGAATTTTCGTAAGAACTTACATATTATTTACAGGTATCAGGGCCCATTAATGTCAAACATCAGTGCTGCTAAATTACATTGTATTTTTTGGTCATAGCTTTTTCAAACTTGACCTCAAACAGGATATAACAGGATAAGAATCCATTCAAAGATTAAAATAATCTGCTGGTCACTGCTGGCCTGGGAGAGCAGACAAGGAGTGGAACCTTCATGTACTACCTTTCTGTGGATATTTCTTCCAGAGCTCTTCCGCAGCCTCAGTAGAAAGCACTTGAGACTGCCAGGGTATTCAATTCCCAGTGCAGAGAAATTCAGAAGAGCTTTGCCATGCAGCATAATCAATTCCCAAACCTTGCCAATGGCTTTATTGCAAAATATTTATATGACCAACAAAAAATGTTAAGACAACAAACATACCCCTTCCTAGGGTTCAGACTCTACGGGTCAAATCCTCTTTCAATCCCCTCCCTCCTTCAGACAAAAAAAAAAAAAGCTGATTTTCTCCAGTCACACTCACTTGTTATATAGGACAATATCTGGTCTCCAAACCAAATTGCTTGGAATCCTGATAGAATCCAACCCATCATATTTATCTTTGTCCCATTTGAGGTATGCATCATACCAGCTTTGTCGAATCCATAAATAAGCCGACAAAATTTGGTTCCTTTCATCCTGCATAAAAATGTAGAAATATTCCTAGCTGAAGGTGACAAAAATCACACCTAAGATGCTGACAGCATTTGTTGTACAGCTTTAAAGCAGTGTCCAAAACAGGCCAGAATAGTGACTGGCCACAAGAGTACTTCTCAGACAGGTACATAAGCCCACACAGTATACTTTCCCTTGTGCACATCTCCTTTCTCCTGCACCCTCCCCAGCTTTAATCACAGTTGTTTAAGCCTCCCATGATCTCAAGAATTTCCTTTTGTGAGCTTCCAAATATCGAAGAGCTAAGAGATTCAGTTTAACAAATTCTCTGAAAGCTTGGTGAGGCTTTGAAGTTCTAATTCAGAATTCACAAAAGTGATTTTCCGCTCTCCTTCCTGACATATTTTCTTTTGCCTTAAAAGTATATCTGGTTGAAACAAATTTATAAAATAGTTACTGAAGGATAAAATACAGAACTTATGTAGAAATTAATAGATTCTTAGAAAAATCATTTGTTCTTTCTTTTAAAAGTCAGCAAACATTTCCTGGAGTGTGCAAGCCCAATATGTAACTAAAAAAAATAATCTTAATTCAGCAGCTGTAAATTTGTAGGATTATAATGGAAGTCTTAGTGTTACAGTCAGGTAAGAAAGAATCTATAAAGAACTGCAGAACATAACCCTTGTTGTGACAACTTCAGTAAAGCTTTCTCATAATACACAAGTTGTTTTTCCTACTCCAAGCAAAAGGTTTACACGTAGCACATTTCTGCACATCTTTAGAAGAACCAAACTGTATGCTTACTCACCATGTCTTTAATTTGGGACAGTGTGATCTGAAGAGTGACATTCAGTACTTTATCTGTGTCTTCCACTGGTCTCAGAGCATTTGAGTAATCTTCAAACAGTTCGTTAAACAGCATGTGAGCATATTTTCCTTTGGCTGATTCCACAGCTAGTTAACATAGATTTGTTCAGTACATCCGATTAAGCACTGACAAGTATCAGAAAACATCCTCTTTCTACAGCTTCAAGTAGTGTTTGCTATAACTATATTTACCATGCATACACTGTAGAATATCATTTAGGGCAGAAACAGAAGTATATCTAATGAAGCTACTCAAACAAGGACAGCATTCAGCTGTGATGAATGAACAGCTAACTAGCTTTTCAGAGCCATTGATTAAAAAAAAGAAGTCCATATAGAGATTCCTGCCTCTTTTGAAGGTAAATATCACTACCTTTATTTTACTGATGCCTTTCATAGGCAGAGAGATTATTGACTTACAGTCACACATTTGCCAATCTATAATTAGAAGCCAAGTCTGAAGTCAAAAACAGCTTCCAGGCTAATGACTTGTGATATCTACCTAAATACAGCACTGATAGATTTACGCTTCTTTCAGAATTTACTCTTTTTCTTTTTTAAATACCACCTGGAAAAAGCCTGAGCTGCTTTTCTTCACAAATTGGCAATTGCATGATGTATGAACACATCCTTGCACCAACACCTTTTCCAAACCGTGCATTTGGAGATGCTTCTTGCTATCCAGACTTAGGCACTGAGGACAATTCCCTGAAACTTTAGATTTTAAGCCACACTTGTGCTGTTCCACGCTGTTTTGCGCTCCTGTAGGCAGTCTCTGTGTTATGTTTAGATTCACAGATTTCTTGCAAGCAAAAGGCAAGGACAGTAACACTCACAAGACTTGCACAAATGCCAGCTGGCACTGTGGGAAGCAAGTGTTTTTGAATCCATCACTTTCAGGTGACTCGCAGTGACTTCCTGGACTAATACAAGCTCAAAGCAAGCCTTCCCAATTAAAAAGAAATCCTAACAAATCAACATTTCACAAAGAGCATTTAAGTTTTTCCGGCTGCACATGATCATTTTGTCTACACATCAGTATGACAAAGTAAAACCAAACAGATGAAAGACTTCTGGAGCTCAACTGCGTAACACATACGAGGATACCAGCTTCTATCCGAGTCACATAAATCTCAATGTAACTTTCAGCTATCAAGCAGTATTCTCACCTTCAAGCATCGCTGCTGTAAACAGCAACCAGAGAGAGACGAAAAAGGACAGGTTATTTCTCTTCATTTCTGGACCTTAAATAAAACTGTTCACTCAAGGGCACAAAAACGTTTATCACCATCCAAAATTATTTTAAAAATAAAATAAAAAAATCAGGTTGCACAGCAACAAAGATGCTGAGGCACTGATGAGCTCCTAGAAGCAACTCGGTCCAGCAGCTGTCAGAGTCCTAGAGCATTCAATGGGCTTTGTCCCTGCCACCGCCTGGGGTTCTGGCTAACCCTCCCTCTCTCCGTAACCTGAGAGCTGCCTGCTCTGAAGCTAATGCTGAGGAAGAAGACAAACGAATGGGATAGCAGCAGAAAAACTATATTCCATTGCATTTTTTGCTACAAATGTAAAGTTTTGATCAATTTATGGAGAATCCTTTCACATTTCTTTGTTGGGCCACATTTTACTACCCCTACGTTCAGCAACAGCTTTCTCAGAACAAATTCTGTGGAACCTGTAAATTCTCACCAAAAAATGATCTACCTCAGCACTTTAGCTGGTATAGTCACACCACATGTCACATATCCAATACGTAAAATAGAAGAAAAAAAAAAAGCCACAGCTTAACTACTCCCATGCTGATAAACCAATATTTTCACCTATCAAGGTGGTGCCACATGGAAGACACACAGCTACGCCAGTCAGATCACAGGAGCAGCAATATCACTGTGCAGACAAGAACTTCCACTGTTGCAGACAACTCTGAGACCAGCACTCAGCACAGTAAATGAGGAGCAAAACCAAGCTCTGCAGATAAAATGCCATTTTCCAATACAGTATAATTTTTTTCCTAGGGAAACTAAACCACACTTTACAAAGAATTAGTTACTGAACAGCTCTTGCATGCAGCTGAAAGACTTACAGGAGAGAAATACGAATATGAAACAATTCCACACCTGGCCTCCCACCTACCCCCGATGGTCAGAATCTCACTAGGACACTGTAGAGAGGTTGGTGCTGGTCTCTTCTCCCGGGTAATCAGGGACAGAATCAGGGGGAATGGTTTCAAGTTGCAACAGGGCAAGTTTAGGCTGGACATTAGGAAGAAATTCTTCATGGAAAGAGCGGTCAGACACTGGAATAGACTGCCTAGGGAGGTGGTTGAGTCACCATCCCTGGATGTGTTTAAGTGTTGCTTAGATGTGGTGTTGGGTGATATGGTTTAGGGGTGACCTTGTAGTGTAGGGTTAATGGTTGGACCCAAGGGTCTTTTCCAACCTGAATTGTTCTATGATTCTATGATTTACATTACACACGTTGGCAAGGCAGCTTCCTAATAATGCAGGCATTTTCTTACTTCTCACAGACAAGAAGAGACGACTTCCTTGTTTCTGTAGTCCAATCCATCCTTCCAACATATTTCAGTCCATTTCAACATCCTTCTAGAACAAGTAACAGTAAATAGTCACTAAAAGAGAATGGTAAAAACATAGAATGTACTACCAGCAAAAAGAATTGTTCCAAAATAGGTCTGATTCACACAAAATATAAAATATCCCTCCATACACTTCATTTTTGTGTAGTAGCACTCCTGGCACTCAATGGCTAACATTTGTGCTTTCATGGGGTCTATAAATCGATGACATTTACGCTGAGGATTAATAGCTAAGCAATAAATAATTTCAGTCACAGCACCTGTAATGAAATCCATTCCCATCACTTCATTTTCTGAATTGTCAAAAGGGAAAATGTGGAAAAACATTTAGAAGTCAAAAAGGTCAGATCAGCCCATAGGCAGTATGCAAAATCCTGCTTTTCCTGTTGGAAGAAGGTATACATTGTTAGAAACAACAAAAGTCAGAGACGAAAGATCAAATATTTTCAAATACAGGCAGACCAGTGCACACTTAGGGGATACCTTTAGCCAACAGTATACTGTAATTATGTCAGCAAGTGGCTACTGCTTCATTTCTTTTACTGTAATTAGAGTAACGAATGTGCTGCAATAAACGCTACCGGAACCAAGACTAAGCCTGCTTTGCCAATGGGCTTGAGACAGTCTTGTGACCTGTTACACCAGCAACACATATCTGCTCAGTAATGCAGACCAATGTAGTTTAATATTCATGATGTTATGCAAATTAGAGAGTCTTTATTATAATGACATCTTGAAGTGAAACTACAGGTTCTCAAAAGATAAAACACAAGCATGCTTACATGGGTTGCTTATTTTATTCTTATACACACATTTCATTCTTATACACACTTATTTCATATATTATTCATTATAAACTTGCAGAGGGATAGATCACAACTTCTTATTTATGATCTATCATATTTCCAAATCTTGTAAAAAATATGTCCAAAAGCCTTTTCAATATTTAAGATGCAAGAAATCTAAAAAACTTAGTAGGTCAGACCATTTGGCTTCTTTACATTTGTTCACAAGAAATATGATCTGTAATTTTAATCAAAGTATCCCTAATGCAAGCATTTTGTGTGAAGAGCAAGTATTAACATTAATCACTCATTGATTCAAGAGATTCATCTACAAACCCATGCTTCTTCAGAATATAGTTTTAAATTGTAGCGTGATCTACGGCAATGCTACTCCCAAATCAAAGATCTCATTTAACATTTGAATGGAGCTTAAATTTATAGTTAAGCAGTTCTCTATTTTTACAGCAATAAGTTCTGCTACAAAGTCAGGAATTTATATTAAGTATGAAGCAGCTTACAAAGATAATTTAAGAAGAGTCACGGGTGTTTGGAAGTTAAAATCAAGCTACTAACCTCTCCCAGAATGAGAGTCATTCTCAGTACAAGTTACCTCGTTAGAGTACATCTGCCAGCAGATGGCCCTGCTAGCCAGCCTACTGATCTATCCAGCCATTCAAGACGATTTTCGTTTCACGCAAAATCACATTGCATTTTAATCTACTTCGATTGATTTTGCGGATTATTTGCCTTACATTTTCATATAAGACAAGCAGAGGCAAAATGTTCTTTTAAAGAAAACAAAGCAGAAAGAACAAAACTGCTAAGGGGCTGAATCTGTCTCTCTGGTCTGCCCACCATACACGAGACCAGTCACGAGAGGGTTTTGGGGAGAGCAAGTATCAGCTGTATGATACGAAACCATATTTAGAGCACAGGCTGCTTCTGCTGATGCAGAGAGCGGTTAAGGCTCATGACACAATATCCAGCTCTGCTTCCATGCATTTTATAGAATCACAGAAACACCAAGGTTAGAAAGGACCTTAAGATCATCAAGTCCAACACTTGAACATTTCGGTCAAACACTCATGAGAACACACAAGTGCTATAAACAGAGCAGAACGTGGTGCTTGTGCTTACCTTCAGTGGGTAAGTGGGTACCCATCACTGGTTCTCCGAGCTTGTGCAACAGACACACATGCTGTTAGCGAGACAACATAAAAAAAAATCTGAATTCAGCATATGGTCATGTAAGGGAAGTCTGACTTTGCATGCACTTTAAGGACAGGCTGAAGTGAAGATTGACATAGGAGGGATGTTTTTCATATTACGACTTTAACTTTAGATATTTGTCTTAGCCAGACCATAAGCAAAGCAGGCAAGAAGTGTAAAAACATTTAAATTTTTGCTCTTTCCATTAAACAAATCTTTCCTCTCTTGCCTAAAGTAATAATTTGCTCCTGAGGCTGAGGTTTTGACATGTACATTTTCAGATTTTTTTTAATGGATGTTTACCTATTTTTTGCATAAAAAGCATTAAGAGCTTTTAATCCTCCAACTGGAAGAGCTACAGATACTGTATTATCACAGGCCTCAAGGACGTCTGCACCATTTATAGTCGATCCCTTCATCAGAGAACAATAAAGAAGAACAGATTGGTTTCTGAGCACAGTTTGTAAGAAGTGTCTCACAGTCTGCTTCTACTTGCCTTCCTGCCAATTTTCCTCCCCAGAAGCTGTTGGGTTCACATTCTTTGCAGCATTTGCTACAGAATATTATCTCGTGATGGGGTCAAGCAGCACACTAACTCTTCAGAGTCAGACTTCTCTTAGGCTCACTGAAGCCTTAACAGCATGAGGAACAGCGCTTCTTGCCAATAGAATGGCCTCACTGTGCCTGTTCCAGAGAAGGAGAATGCAGCACTTCATTTAGATGCAGCGTGTTTCTCTCCACCTCATTTTTTCTCACCCACCTACTACCTCCTCCTTCTTTCTCTCTAAAAATCCCCTACCACCTGAAACCAGCATACTCATTCATAGTTTCTTCCACCCTGTTGTACACATGGCAGATAGGAAATGCATTAGGAAGCATTCACAGTGTCTGTACTGGGTTTGCCTGGCCATATTTTGTGAGATAACGTAGAATGTTAGCCATGTTTTCCAGAGATGGGAAATCCTAATTTGTACGTTAGGGTTGTGAAATTTTATGAATATAAACTTTATTTGGATCCACATACATAGGCAGCTCTCTCCAGAGCACCTCCCATCACCTGAAGTAGAGAAACCTTTTGCCTCTAGAAGCCTTGTATTATCTGATATGATCTAAAGTGCAGCATTTTCATCAGAACACTTGCAAGCTGGCTGGTATTTTTTCCATCCTTGAGAAGCATGAGGTATCTTGCAAGGTTAAGAGCAGAGCTATTTTTTTTAATTTTAGCTATCAGAACGCTATTTTATACACAGTTTTCTCTCACTGGGATCATTTCCAGCTTAGTATCATGCCTTTGAAAGGCTGATCACAGGATCTGTGCTCTACACAAGGACAACCTCTGGGCTTAGACAATCTTCCAGATCACAGGTTTGCTCCAACAGCCAGGCTGACACTCCAGAACAAACTGGATTGGAGAAATATTTCTATCCTGTTACAAGAGTGTAGACAGACTCAACCATCTTCCTCTGCATGATCACTCTTCAGCCACGGAAGAGAGCACATCACCTCAGCTTTTGGAAGTAGAAGGAAGCCTCCTCGGCTATCAGTGCAGGTTGAAGACAACTCTAGGTTCCCTGGAAAGCAATTCCTTCAGCTCGCCTGCACATCACCAAAAAAACCCACCCGAGATTAAACTGATATCTGAAGAAGCAAGACTGAAATGCTACAGTTTAGATACTAACTCTAAGCTAAAGTTTCACTCTTTCTAAAATTCAAATGGCAGGAGTGGGGGAGGAATATCTCTTTAAACACTACTGAAACTCATCATGTTCACAAGGGTATGTTCATTGAGGATCTAACATCCCCTGATGCAACACAAAATACAGTATATCTAAATTTCTGTGCCATTATCTGAGTTCTCAGAGTTTAAGAGTTCCCCAGAAAGAGACAAGACTAATGCTGCGCACTAATACAGTGCAGCTGGCTGAAAAGGCAAGATGCCAAAAGATGAAGAAAAATATGCAGACCATAATGTATCAACCTAAACTTTAACTGTGTTTTCAAGGAATTTGCAATTGGAGTTCTCTAAGATGGCTGCTAAAACAGTATTCACACATGCTACTTCACCAGTGCTGTATACAATTCCACTTACGTCATAACACAAATCTCTTTGAAAAAAGACATCATGCAAAAATTTATATTGCAAAATTTGGGATTATCTAACTGCTCCTGCTCCATCTAATCACACATACCAATCTACCCAAGTGGTTTCTCCATGTCCCCAGAATTTAGAAGGAGAAAACAAAAATACTACCTTAAGAGTGCAAAATACCCACCCTGGCAGACCACTCTAAGTTTTTTCTAAACCAAATAAACTCATTTCAAAACTTACAAGTATCGCAGAGCTGCCCACTTAAAAAACAGAGCAACAACATGGGGGAGGACACAACTCTAAATTGTCACAATGCATTTACACCTGAATAAACCTCCCTCTAGGATAAGGCAAGCAGCAGCTACTCTTCAGGCGAAAAAGAACTTCATTTTAGCTCCTGAAACATATTACAGTACGTGAGTACTGACATTCTTTAGGATGGCCGAGCATGAACATAGCTACATTATGCTATGCACTGAGCTAAAAACTTTCCCCTTGAGCAAAATGTCGTAGTAAACCTGCAGTTTAAGTCAAATTCTGCAACTACACTCATTTTGGCACAGAGTCATTTAGACCCAGGGGACAAAGCAGCACTACCTCAGCTGAAGACAGCATCCCTTGTCTTAAGCATGTCTGAGCATGGTGGCTGCAGATCATTTAAGGAAGGTTACATTCATACTGTTGGTTTTCATCTCTAAAATTTTAAGCCACCATCCAATGCCAAGTTATCAGCTCCTTCTTTCTAGCCCACAACAAATGCATTGAAATAAAAGCTTAGTACTTCCAAGAGAAAAAAAGTTCAAGTGTTAATATAGGGAATCACTAGCAAAGAACATATTTTGTTGTTGTTGTTAACTGGGCTGAAAAAACTTACTTTGTCCATAAAGATTAACGATCTGCCAAATAGAAATTTTAGCCTACAACACTGATCTGAGTCTTACAGGGTAAATAACTGCAATTTTTCGAGTTCCATGGAAGGTGATACAAGGTGTAAAAGCTGTTAGGGCAAAGAAGAATATTGTGCTCTAACATTAAAATGCTGCTATAACCTTATACTATACCTGGTTAGTTTGTGTGCTTTGGAAAACATTCACCACTTGATCTGCCAACAAGTGGCACGGTACTGTGAGGTATCTTTGCCAATTGCTCAGTTGCCTGTAGCTTGATGAACGACATTTTATTCTGAATCAAGAGGTTGTTGGTGTAAAAGGCAGGAGGGATTAGTGCACAGCTTACAGCTATAGCTGAGCTACAAGAAGATAGACTATCCTACAATCATCCAACGGCTACAGTTTTTGGGAAACATATATAAGGGCAAAAGACAGTTCCTCGAGCTAGTATAAAGTAGCTGCTATAAGAACATTACTAGAAATTGGAAAAATTTTGGCAACAAATTCCATGTTGGCTTCACTCCTGGGCTCTAGCAAAAGTAGCATATTACACTGCCATTTCAGAAAGCTGCTCATCATCCAACTATATTAACGACAGAGGTATTGTCGGGTCTGGACTCTGATGGATAAATTATTTGGTCTTAGTGGAAAGCTAAACATAAGGACAAAAGCATGGGATTTGTGGTACATGTTCTCTCTTTACTCAGGCGATACCAGATACAAACAAGACACCAGTATAGTTAAGCAACATGTTGCAGTGAACACACAGTCAGCCTCAGAGAATGAGATGGCAACACATTTTGCCACCTCCTTGGAAGAGATGATTCAAAGAGCCAGTACGAATAGGTGTATTTGGCACTATTGCTTCTAGCCAAACTTGCAACACAACACACAAAACAGTCTTCTTCACACATCTTGATTGAAAAATATTGCTTTTCCTTTAGACTTCTGAAAATAAATGTACTTCTAATGCCTATGGAGCTTCCAAGTTTGCAAAATTAGCAATTACAGACATCCTGAGGAGGTATGACTTAAGAATATGAAATTAAACATCTTCAGCAGAAAGCCAGAGCAAGATAAAGAGTGTTGGCATGTTGTGCCCAGCACATTGCTATTACAAGCTGCCGCAGAATGTCAGCATCCTCTTTGCTACAGAGTGGAATTAATTATCAACTCTTTTCAGTGTAGAGGTAAGCATCACAGATAGTGAAAATACATATGTTAAAGTAAGCGGAAGGCAGAAGTCGTGGTGACGAAGACTTCTAGGCACTTTAGGGACATTTCAGGTAACAAATCAATGGAACCCTTCAAACTTTAAAGTTGTCTTTTGCTACCCACTTCCCATCCAGGTGCCAGCTGCAGACAAGAAACAATAGGATGGCAGATGCAATTGCATGCATCTGCAGATTGTCTCTAAAAGTCTCCTCAGCACTTTTTATAGCACAAATATTTCTCTCTGTAAACACTGAAAAGAAAAACCTAAGATTTTAAAGGTCTATTTATGACAATCAATAGAATCAAATGCATACCTATCAAGTGTACAAAGATTTTTTTTCCATAAAAAATACAATAATTTTCCCTTTATTCCTGAAAAGAGTAATTACTTAAATTCAACAATTATAAACTGTAGAAATTGTAGGAGTTCAGGCTTCCACATGAATAATGACTGACCAATATCTCCACCTAATACAGTGAATTCCCAGAGCAGTGATCAGTAGGACAAGAATAATTTAGCTCTTTCTGGAGTCAGTATGCTTAGCTTTTCACCTTTAACATGATAAAAAAAAAAGTGTGAAACCATTAATTAACTTTGTAAGAAAGGTGAGTTCCCCATTTTGCTTCTGAAAGGAAATACCCCTCTTATATCCCCTTCTGCTTCAATTCAGGATCTTTGAAACAGCTAAATGGAACTTTGCAAATATTCATTTGTCAGAGATCACCATTTTAGGATCTGCGCTGATGAGATGTGAAACTCCTAACATTCAGGAGAAAATGGATCTCATTTACTTACCAACTGTCTCAGCTTTATTTGCCATGTAAAAGGGGACCTACAGCTCCAACAAGTAATTATAGATCAAGCACTGCATTTATAACCCTTTTATCTGAAAATATGCCAGCCTATCAAAACAGGGCTTTAAAAAAAGTTAATTACCTCTGTGATGGTTGTTCCTTAAAAAGAAATTTCTCTTCTCAATGCTGGGCTCAGAACTCAATGAAGTTGATAACTATAGCTGATTCATCATCTCTAACAGCTACTTCCTTGATTTTACTTCAACTTAAGGGGGCACAAGACTAAAATCTCTGGCTACAGCTACAGAATTCAGGTAGACATAAGAACATAAGTAATTTACTCTTATGCTTCATGTATCACACAGGCACAGAAATTACAGATAAGACTGACATCCATTTTCCCATTATGGCAAAGGAATCATCATGGCATTTATTTGCCGAATACCAGGTTCCCCAGCAGACAGACTTACCTCTAAGCTTTAAAAACAGCATATATATTAAAGGGGCTAACATTAATACAACCATTCCTGTCTTGCTATAACATCCATTTACACTCAAAAAACATTTGCAAGGCTTTCCTGTCTGTGCCCATTTGGGAATCACAATTTATTGCCAAAAATCAATTAAATGAGAGAGTCCTAGCAGGTAGGTAAATGGTCAGACACATCCATTGAGCTGTTTTTGTACTGCCTTCATTTTGATACCTCGAAGTCTGCAGGTACTGGTGCAGCTACTTTGTACAAAGAGCTAAAGACAGGGAGATCAATTGCTGTCACAGGTAAAACAGAATCAACCTGAGGAAATTAGTTTAATTTATTACCATGAAGGGTAATGTGAAATAAAACCAAGCGTGAGAAACACTTTCCATCCCACCCCTCCTGTCTTCCCAGGCTAAACTTCACTCACAGTTTCCCTAGCTCCTCTGTCCCTCCAGGAGGGCAGGGAACAGGGGTTGCGGTCAGTTCATTAAATGCTGTCTCTACTGCTCCTTCCTCCTCCAGGGGAAGGACTCCTTCCTCCCTTCTCCTGCTCCAGCGTGGGGTCCTTCCCATAGGACACAGTCCTCCACAAACTTCTGCAGCAGGAGTCCTTCCCACTGGCTAGTTCTTCACAAACTGCTCCAGTGTGGGTCCATTCCAGGGGGTGCAGTCCTTCAGGAACAGACTGCTCTGGCATTGGTCCCCCATGGGGTTACAAGTCCCACCAGCAAACCTGCTCCAGCATAGGCTCCTCTCTCCACAGCTCCTGCAGAATTCTCATGGGGTCACAGCCTCCTTTGGGTGTCCTCCTGCTCCACAGGGGGTCCTCCCCAGGCTGCAGGGGAACATCTGTACCACCATCAACCTCCACAGGCTGCAGGGGTCAACCTGCCTCACCCTGGGCTTCACCACATGCTGCAGAGAAATCTCTGCTTCAGCACCTGGAGCACCTCCTCCCCTTCCTTCTTCACTGAGGTTGGTGTCTGCAGCTGCTTCACATATTCTCACTCCTCTCTCTGGCTGCAGTTACACAGCAACTTTTGCCTCTCCACTCTCAAATATGTTGTCACAGGGGCATCACCACCATCACTGACGGGCTCAGCCTTGGCCAGCAGCAGGTCCATGTTGGAGCCAGCTGGCATTGGCGCTATTTGATATGGAAGAAACTGCTGGCAGCTTCCAAGAGGCCACCACCCCTGTAGCTGCCCACCAACCCACCCACCACCCCAGCTACCAAAACCTGACCACACAAATCCAACACAATTAACTGGGCAGATTCTTACACCTTCCCACAGAGGCCTCCTCTGCAGTTCCCCCATTCCCAAAACCAATACACAGACCTTTCACAGCAAGACAGCAGACACTACGAGAAGCCAGTATGCCTGGGTATAGCACAAGCCAACAAACAGACACATCACATACTCAGGTGAGCAAGAAAAGAAAACAAACCAACAACAAAAACCACAAGACCCCACACACAAAAAAACCACCCCACCACACACCATCTGCAAAATGCAGTTCTTCATGCAGGTACATTCCCAGTGTCTGTTCAGCCTAACCAGGAGCAGCAGCTGGTGGGCACCTCAGGATAAGTACAGATGCTATATTTGCATCACCTTATCTCTATTTACACTTGGATTTCTTGCACCGACAACAGAAATTACTGTACAAATAAGCATTTCTAGTGAACAAATCCACTCAATGAAAAAGAGGGGTTTTAGCTGAACTCCAGTTAAAATAAAAGTCTCAGACATGGTCACAACAGAAGCCTTCCAGCACTGTAGTTAATTCCGCTGTAAAGATAGTACTGGATAAAACCAGCCTGCTTAAGCAATAACCAGTTTGGGTTTGGAGTGATGATAGTAATAAGGGTGATTCAAAAGGCTTGCTCACCACACAGTTTCCAGCCAGGCGACTGTCTGACTCACCAACTCCCTACCCAGTCCAGATATATGAAAAATGTATTACATCACATGCTATCAAAGTACTACAAATGCTATAATGACAAAAGTGGAAGCACTCAAGCCATGGTACTTTGATTATAGTTGAAAACTCCTTAATTTTAAGTAACTTAAAATTCAGGGAAAAAAAAGAGCAGGTTGAATTAAGGACAGCAAGTATCACATCCTAAGGAAATCATTAACTGTTAAGTGAACTGTGTGCTATTTTTGTTATTTAAAATACTGATTAAGCTAATTATGCTCAGAGGGAATTGGGTCTAGAGGATAACAGGAAATATTTTCAGAGGCAGAGTTTGATGAATAGAGAAGCTGCTGTCCCGCATTTAAACAGTACGAGAAATCACTTTGAACATCTTATGGTTACCAGTTTTAAAAAGCTCATTCTTTGGTGTCTGTTATTTGGCTTATGTAGCTTATATTTCCCTTTTGACCCTAGGGGCATGTGTTAGTCTTAAAAAGTGCACAGCTACACCAGAAGACACTAGAATTTAACTCCCTCCTGTTTTACAATTATCTTAAAGGCTCAAAATCTTTCCTTCAGAACTTAAGAGTCTGCTTGTCATTCACTGCTCTCAAAGCTGAAACTACAATTTCTTGTAGAAAGAGCAACAGTATTACTAGTAGGCAGAGACTGTTTTTAAAAAGAAAACAATTTTATTAACTCACATTATACAAAATAAAAGTCTGCAGACTTGCTGTGTCAAGTCACACGAAGTCCACACACAACACATTTGACACTCCCCCACCCCCAACACTGTAGCCAGCACAAGCAGCAACTGTGAGTGAACTTCACCCCACCATGAGGTAGAAAATTCATTACGGGTATTATTACTAAATTACTGACAGACAAGAAACTATACAGTTAAAAAAGCAAACGGCTCTACAGAAAGAACGTAATTCACTAGCTTGTATTTTGCCCAGTGGTATTCACAGCTATGATCTCTCTGGGATCATACAGGGCCATCTTGCCAGGCGAGTGACATCTTCCCCAGGGTAGCCGAAGCGCGCAGCAGTGACAGCGGTCCCCAGCCAGAAGGAATGGACCCCATACTGCTCTGGGCACAGCCCCAGCAGCTGCAGGGCCCATCGGAAAACAGTCAGAAATTCCCTCTTTGTCACAGTCCTGTTATCCGAGTGCATAAAAAGTGGTCCTTCCAGCCGCGAGCGAACTGCCACATAGCTGTGGAGGGCCAGAACAGGGCACACCCATGGCTCTCCAGACAGGCCCAGGCTGATGACATGTCTCTTCTGACCCACAGGGGAGTTAGAGTTAGGCAGACAAAACACCGCTCTCCTCTCCATCAGCTGCAGGTCACTCAGGTACAGCAGCTCGGGCTGCAGTACATCACGGTGCTTCGCCACCATCTCTCCTATTCGAAGTGCCCCAAAAAAAGCTACTGTAAACAATGCACGAAACAGTAAGCATTCATAATAGGTTATGCATACAGACTCCAGAACTCCTAAGAGAGATCGCAACATCTCAATTGTTATAGGCAAGTATTTATCCCTCAGGATGCCTGCTCGGCGTTTCAACCCCATCATCATGCAACGGGTTATAGGATCTCGCAGAGGATCAGGGTTACCAGTCAGTTTTGATAAATAAGATAGTGCTGACAAATACATCATTTTCTTTGAGGATGAATAAGTAGATTCCACAGCCAAAAATCCTCTAATTTGGTCCTCTGGAATTGGCCAGGCTGCAGGCATCCCCATGGTTTTCCTAAAGATAAGGAATTTCTTCAGTCCTTCAAGGTAGGCTTGCCAAAGCCTACTATTCCCTGAGCACTCCAAAAATGACAAAGTCTTCAGCGGGCAAGGTCCCAAGGGATGCTTCCGAGGGCAACTAAACTCCCTTCCTACAAGAGAGGATCCACGTTAGCACATGCTGACAACAGGCACAAGCACACCACTTCAGCAGCAATATAGATAAGGTTCCGCAGGGCAACCCACCCCTACACAGTGCTCCCCTAGTTCACCTCAAAGAAAACTTTCTTTTTCTGAAAATTCTCTACCTTAAAGAACATTTACACACAGCTACACCCAGAGCTATTAAAGAGTGAAGATATTTTTCAACTTGGAAGCCACAAACAACATGCCAGGCCTACTTCAGGCACTGGATGTAGTAATTCTCTGGCAATTCACAAGTCTGTGGGGTAGGAACATAGAATAAAAGCCACAAGCACTTTTAAAACCAAGCCTTCCTTTTAGAAATCACAACTGCAAAGGACATACAGCACAACCCTGCCAGAAACCAACCTGTCCCCCAGCCCAGGAAGAGGAATTTCCTCGAGGCCTCCAACCAAAAGCTCCAGCCTCGCACAA
>NW_009720340.1:0-1131 GCF_000703405.1 Apaloderma vittatum
CAGTAACAGCTGAGGCCTACCAGTGGTGGTCTAGGCCTACTTCCAGGCCTTGTGTTGCTTCCTGCTCCTTCCCAGTAACACCAGTAACACCAGTCACCCTCACCAGAAATACCAGTAACACCAGTTAGACCAGTATCACCAGTAACTGCCCCCCCCCCCGGGCCTACCAGTAACAAGGCCTACCAGTGGTGGTCCAGGCCTACTTCCGGGCCTTGTGTTGCTTCCTGCTCCATCCCAGTCACATCAGTAACACCAGTAGCACCATTAACCCTCACCAGTAACACCAGCAACACTAGTCATTAACACCAATAACACCAGTAACCCTCACCATTTAGACCAGTAACACCAGTAACAGCTCCCTTGGGGCCTACCAGTAACAGCCAAGGCCTACCAGTGGTGGCCTAGGCCTACTTCCGGGCCTTGTGTTGCCTCCTGCTCCTTCCCAGTAACACCAGTCACACTCATCAGTAACACCAGTTACACCAGTAACCCTCACCAGTTAGACCAGTACCACCAGTAACAGCCCACTAGGGCCTACCAGTAACAGCCAAGGCCTACCAGTGGTGGCCTAGACCTACTTCCAGGCCTTTTGTTGCTTCCTGCTCCGTCCCAGTCACACCAGTAACATCAGTTACACCAGTAACCCTCACCAGTTAGACCAATACCACCAGTAACAGCCCCACTAGGGCCTACCAGTAACAGCCGGGGCCTACCAGTAACAGCTGAGGCCTACCAGTGGTGGCCTAGGCCTACGTCCGGGCCTTGTGTTGCTTCCTGCTCCTTCCCAATAACACCAATCACACCAGTCACACCAGTAACACCAGTAACCCTCACCATTAAGACCAGTAACACCATTAACCCTCACCAGTAACACCAGTTAGACCAGTACCACCAGTAACAGCCCCCCCAGGGCCTCCCATTAAAAGCTAAGGCCTACCAGTGGTGTCCTAGGCCTAGTTCAGGGCCTCCCAGTGCTTCCCAGTCACACCAGTAATCCACACCAGTAACAACAGTAACCACCCACCAGGCACTCCCAGTAACCCCCAGGGTCTCCCAGTAACAGCAGTAACCTCCCAGTGATCCCAGTTCCCTTCCAGTGTTCCCAGTTCCCTCCCAGTTCCCTCCCAGTGC
>NW_009720340.1:1273-1890 GCF_000703405.1 Apaloderma vittatum
TCATTCCCAGTGCTCCCAGTCCCTCCCAGTTCATTCCCAGTTCCCTTTCAGTGCTCCCAGTTTTCTCCCAGTGCTCCCAGTTCCCTTCCAGTGCTCCCAGTTCCCTCCCAGTTCCCTCTCAGTCCCCTCCCACTTCCCTCCCAGTGCTAAAGCCCTCCCAGTGCTCCCAGTGCATGCCCAGTGCCCCCAGTCTCTCCCAGTTCCCTCCCAGACCCTCCCAGTAAGCCCAGTTCCCCGGCAGGACTGGGAGGAGCAGTACCTGCACCCCAACTACAGCCGCATCTTCCAGGACAAGCTCTACCAGGAGGTACCGGGGGCGATTTTTGGGGGGAATTTGGAGGATTTTGGGGTCCCTGGAAGAATTTTTTGGGGCGATTTGGGAGGATTTGGGGGTTTTTCAGGTCCTGGAAGGTTCTTAGGGGGTTCCTGAAGGTTTTTGGGGGCGATTCTGGAGGATTTTGGGGTTCCCTGAAGGTTTTAGGGGTCCTTGAAGGTTTTGGGGGGTCCCTGAAGGATTTTTGGGGGGATCTTGAAGGGTTTTGGGGTCCCTGAAGGATTTTTTGGGGCGATTCTGGAGGATTTTGGGGTTCTTCAGGTCCTGGAAGTTTCATCAGGTC
>NW_009720341.1:0-1886 GCF_000703405.1 Apaloderma vittatum
GGTCTGTGGCTGTTCCTGCGTCCTGCCTGTTTTGGCCCACACTGAGGGGCATGATGAGAGCACAAAGAGGACAGTTGAGGTCCATCCTTGCCAGCTTTAAGATTCGTTGTTGTGGAGAAGTAAAAGCGGTGTTGGGATCTCTTGTGTTGATTCACCTTAATGCTGGCCTGCGAATTGGTGAATCTGAGTCACAACGGAAGCAGAAGATGTTGTACGAGGTGCTTAAAGGCTGGAGCAGAACCAGCAGCTCTGCTTCCAAAAGTGAGGTCAGTTTTACATCCCAGCAAAGAGAGCAGAGCAGGAGCTGTGAAAACTCAAACCACTTTGTGCCATAACAGATGTGGAAGATCATAGGAAAGAGACATTGTGCCCTTTGGTAACAACTAACACAGCAGGTGCTGGCGAGGAAAACAAAAAGGCTGTGATAAAACATGTGCCTTACTTGGCCTCCGACTTATTTAAGACCCTAAGCTTTAAGAAGTTGAGCCGCTTAGCGAGAGAGATTGAAACTGAATACCTGTGGAGGGTGTCGTTAACTGGGGGCAATCGTAATCACTGTGACAACTTCAGTATGTCCACAGAGAGTTTTAAGGCAATTTATTATAATCTGTCTGTTTTATCTTTCTGCTAATAGTTTCCAAAGCGATTTTTATGCCTCTAAACCAAATTAAAAGATGAACCTGGACCGAAATATAAGACTAAAATTCCTAAAAAGTCTTCAAATTCTGCAGTGACGGAGTATTTATAAGGCAAGGAGTAGCACACAAGTGGTCTTCAGATAAGACACTTTCCTTAGTATTCACAGTAAGTGAAAATATGCCCTGAAAGTTCTGCCTGTAGTTGATATTTTTTCTGCCATCCGTTATGCAATGTCTTTCAGACTGTATTTCATGTGTTGCCTGATCTAGTTGACAGGTGGTGACCCTGGCAACAGGGAGGCTGGATTAAAATGATCTCTAAGGTCCCTTCCAGCCCAGGCCATTCTATGATTCTGTACTGCATTATTGTACGTTGATAAAGGGCTCAATAAAAGTAAAAATTTTAAAGTAATGAAAAATTGGAATGAGACTGCGTACTTTTAGAGTGGCTTGTCTGGTTTGTGCAGGAAAGGCAGTGTATGAAATACAACATTATCAGTTTAATTGATGTTACTTCAGACAGTGCCACGCTTACAGCTCATTAACAGGAGCATTTTTGCTGTGCAAGTTTTGTACCAGCTGAGTTACTCAGCAATCTTGCTGCCTGTGATTAAAGACTGTTGGGTTTTTTTCCCCTCTATTCTGTTTATCATATATCTAGCTTACTTTATTTCTTGTTTCCAGACTCTGTTCCTCATTTCTTATTCCAAATACAGGTACATAAACATTCCTTGAATGGTTTTTTTATTTAAAATTCACCACAGTCACCTCCTTAAGTGAATGCAAGTAGCACAATAATATTATGAAAAAAACCATACTGTACAGTAATGCCAAGAACATAAAATGGAGCAGCAGTCTACAGAACTACTGCTGATACTGCCGAATAAATCCTTAAATCCTTTTCTGTAGAAGTACCTTGCTAATAACCCTGGGTAATACTCTAGTTCTGTGATTTAATTCTCATCATGTAAGTAGACAGAAAGCTATGAGACTTGGCCATATGCAATGCTGGACTTTGGAACTGGTCCAGGAAAGTGAAATACTCTGCTATTAAGTGGTATCAAATGTCTCTCGATGTTGTTAGGAAATGGATCAATTAGTTTAATAGTATTTAAGGAAGAAAATAGTGAACTATATACATATATACAAATGTGATATCGGACCCGACTCCATACCTTTCCCCAGTGGTGCCACAGAGCTGGTGGCACCAGGGCACCAGGCTCAGCAGCAGAGGGAGCTGGGGACGCG